>NW_028247895.1:0-77857 GCF_964263255.1 Lissotriton vulgaris | reverse complement strand
AGTGAGTAAATTGGCCATTTTCATGCACTTTTAACCATTCCATAAATCTTGTGTTTTGGGCCCCTGGAAGCATGAAAATCACTTTAAACATGCTAATTTTAGCTCTAACACTGATGATCCACCTACAAATGTGAACTGACGTTCAAAAATAAAACATTTGAAAACGGACCATTTTCCACATTTCTGAAGCATGACGTAATGGGGGGGTGTTATCTCTTTTGTCGAAAATCAGCCGTTTTTGCTCTAACATTAAATGCCTCCAAATGGTATTTAATTAACTTCCCGGGGTGAAGAAACCCTTTTTGAGAACTCAGAGTGAGTAAATTGGCCATTTTCATGCACTTTTAACCATTCCATAAATCTTGTGTTTTGGGCCCCTGGAAGCATGAAAATCACTTTAAACATGCTAATTTTAGCTCTAACACTGATGATCCACCTACAAATGTGAACTGACGTTCACAAATAAAACATTTGAAAACGGACCATTTTCCACATTTCTGAAGCATGACGTAATGGGGGGGTGTTATCTCTTTTGTCGAAAATCAGCCGTTTTTGCTCGAACATTAAATGCCTCCAAATGGTATTTAATTAACTTCCCGAGCCCCTGGAAGCATGAAAATCACTTTAAACATGCTAATTTTAGCTCTAACACTGATGATCCACCTACAAATGTGAACTGACGTTCAAAAATAAAACATTTTAAAACGGACCATTTTCCACATTTCTGAAGCATGACGTAATGGGGGGGTGTTATCTCTTTTGTCGAAAATCAGCCGTTTTTGCTCGTACATTAAATGCCTCCAAATGGTATTTAATTAACTTCCCGGGGTGAAGAAACCCTTTTTGAGAACTCCGAGTGAGTAAATTGGCCATTTTCATGCACTTTTATCCATTCCATAAATCTTGTGTTTTGGGCCCCTGGAAGCATGAAAATCACTTTAAACATGCTAATTTTAGCTCTAACACTGATGATCCACCTACAAATGTGAACTGACGTTCAAAAATAAAACATTTGAAAACGGACCATTTTCCACATTTCTGAAGCATGACGTAATGGGGGGGTGTTATCTCTTTTGTCGAAAATCAGCCGTTTTTGCTCGAACATTAAATGCCTCCAAATGGTATTTAATTAACTTCCCGGGGTGAAGAAACCCTTTTTGAGAACTCAGAGTGAGTAAATTGGCCATTTTCATGCACTTTTAACCATTCCATAAATCTTGTGTTTTGGGCCCCTGGAAGCATGAAAATCACTTTAAACATGCTAATTTTAGCTCTAACACTGATGATCCACCTACAAATGTGAACTGACGTTCAAAAATAAAACATTTGAAAACAGACCATTTTCCACATTTCTGAAGCATGACGTAATGGGGGGGTGTTATCTCTTTTGTCGAAAATCAGCCGTTTTTGCTCGAACATTAAATGCCTCCAAATGGTATTTAATTAACTTCCAGAGCCCCTGGAAGCATGAAAATCATTTTAAACATGCTAATTTTAGCTCTAACACTGATGATCCACCTACAAATGTGAACTGACGTTCAAAAATAAAACATTTGAAAACGGACCATTTTCCACATTTCTGAAGCATGACGTAATGGAGGGGTGTTATCTCTTTTGTCGAAAATCAGCCGTTTTTGCTCGAACATTAAATGCCTCCAAATGGTATTTAATTAACTTCCCGGGGTGAAGAAACCCTTTTTGAGAACTCAGAGTGAGTAAATTGGCCATTTTCATGCACTTTTAACCATTCCATAAATCTTGTGTTTTGGGCCCCTGGAAGCATGAAAATCACTTTAAACATGCTAATTTTAGCTCTAACACTGATGATCCACCTACAAATGTGAACTGACGTTCAAAAATAAAACATTTGAAAACGGACCATTTTCCACATTTCTGAAGCATGACGTAATGGGGGTGTGTTATCTCTTTTGTCGAAAATCAGCCGTTTTTGCTCGAACATTAAATGCCTCCAAATGGTATTTAATTAACTTCCCGAGCCCCTGGAAGCATGAAAATCACTTTAAACATGCTAATTTTAGCTCTAACACTGATGATCCACCTACAAATGTGAACTGACGTTCAAAAATAAAACATTTGAAAACGGACCATTTTCCACATTTCTGAAGCATGACGTAATGGGGGGGTGTTATCTCTTTTGTGGAAAATCAGCCTTTTTTGCTCGAACATTAAATGCCTCCAAATGGTATTTAATTAACTTCCCGGGGTGAAGAAACCCTTTTTGAGAACTCAGAGTGAGTAAATTGGCCATTTTCATGCACTTTTAACCATTCCATAAATCTTGTGTTTTGGGCCCCTGGAAGCATGAAAATCACTTTAAACATGCTAATTTTAGCTCTAACACTGATGATCCACCTACAAATGTGAACTGACGTTCAAAAATAAAACATTTGAAAACGGACCATTTTCCACATTTCTGAAGCATGACGTAATGGGGGGGTGTTATCTCTTTTGTCGAAAATCAGCCGTTTTTGCTCGAACATTAAATGCCTCCAAATGGTATTTAATTAACTTCCTGAGCCCCTGGAAGCATGAAAATCACTTTAAACATGCTAATTTTAGCTCTAACACTGATGATCCACCTACAAATGTGAACTGACGTTCAAAAATAAAACATTTGAAAATGGACCATTTTCCACATTTCTGAAGCATGACGTAATGGGGGGGTGTTATATCTTTTGTCGAAAATCAGCCGTTTTTGCTCGAACATTAAATGCCTCCAAATGGTATTTAATTAACTTCCCGAGCCCCTGGAAGCATGAAAATCACTTTAAACATGCTAATTTTAGCTCTAACACTGATGATCCACCTACAAATGTGAACTGACGTTCAAAAATAAAACATTTGAAAATGGACCATTTTCCACATTTCTGAAGCATGACGTAATGGGGGGGTGTTATCTCTTTTGTGGAAAATCAGCCGTTTTTGCTCGAACATTAAATGCCTCCAAATGGTATTTATTTCACTTCCCGAGCCCCTGGAAGCATGAAAATCACTTTAAACATGCTAATTTTAGCTCTAACACTGATGATCCACCTACAAATGTGAACTGACGTTCAAAAATAAAACATTTGAAAACGGACCATTTTCCACATTTCTGAAGCATGACGTAATGGGGGGGTGTTATCTCTTTTGTCGAAAATCAGCCGTTTTTGCTCGAACATTAAATGCCTCCAAATGGTATTTAATTAACTTCCCGAGCCCCTGGAAGCATGAAAGCCACTTTAAACATGCTAATTTTAGCTCTAACACTGATGATCCACCTACAAATGTGAACTGACGTTCAAAAATAAAACATTTGAAAACGGACCATTTTCCACATTTCTGAAGCATGACGTAATGGGAGGGTGTTATCTCTTTTGTCGAAAATCAGCCGTTTTTGCTCGAACATTAAATGCCTCCAAATGGTATTTAATTAACTTCCCGAGCCCCTGGAAGCATGAAAATCACTTTAAACATGCTAATTTTAGCTCTAACACTGATGATCCACCTACAAATGTGAACTGACGTTCAAAAATAAAACATTTGAAAACGGACCATTTTCCACATTTCTGAAGCATGACGTAATGGGGGGGTGTTATCTCTTTTGTCGAAAATCAGCCGTTTTTGCTCTAACATTAAATGCCTCCAAATGGTATTTAATTAACTTCCCGGGGTGAAGAAACCCTTTTTGAGAACTCAGAGTGAGTAAATTGGCCATTTTCATGCACTTTTAACCATTCCATAAATCTTGTGTTTTGGGCCCCTGGAAGCATGAAAATCACTTTAAACATGCTAATTTTAGCTCTAACACTGATGATCCACCTACAAATGTGAACTGACGTTCAAAAATAAAACATTTGAAAACGGACCATTTTCCACATTTCTGAAGCATGACGTAATGGGGGGGTGTTATCTCTTTTGTCGAAAATCAGCCGTTTTTGCTCGAACATTAAATGCCTCCAAATGGTATTTAATTAACTTCCCGAGCCCCTGGAAGCATGAAAGTCACTTTAAACATGCTAAGTATAGCTCTAACACTGATGATCCACCTACAAATGTGAACTGACGTTCAAAAATAAAACATTTGAAAACGGACCATTTTCCACATTTCTGAAGCATGACGTAATGGGGGGGTGTTATCTCTTTTGTCGAAAATCAGCCGTTTTTGCTCGAACATTAAATGCCTCCAAATGGTATTTAATTAACTTCCCGGGGTGAAGAAACCCTTTTTGAGAACTCAGAGTGAGTAAATTGGCCATTTTCATGCACTTTTAACCATTCCATAAATCTTGTGTTTTGGGCCCCTGGAAGCATGAAAATCACTTTAAACATGCTAATTTTAGCTCTAACACTGATGATCCACCTACAAATGTGAACTGACGTTCAAAAATAAAACATTTGAAAACGGACCATTTTCCACATTTCTGAAGCATGACGTAATGGGGGGGTGTTATCTCTTTTGTCGAAAATCAGCCGTTTTTGCTCGAACATTAAATGCCTCCAAATGGTATTTAATTAACTTCCCGAGCCCCTGGAAGCATGAAAATCACTTTAAACATGCTAATTTTAGCTCTAACACTGATGATCCACCTACAAATGTGAACTGACGTTCAAAAATAAAACATTTGAAAACGGACCATTTTCCACATTTCTGAAGCATGACGTAATGGGGGGGTGTTATCTCTTTTGTCGAAAATCAGCCGTTTTTGCTCGAACATTAAATGCCTCCAAATGGTATTTAATTAACTTCCCGAGCCCCTGGAAGCATGAAAATCACTTTAAACATGCTAATTTTAGCTCTAACACTGATGATCCACCTACAAATGTGAACTGACGTTCAAAAATAAAACATTTGAAAATGGACCATTTTCCACATTTCTGAAGCATGACGTAATGGGGGGGTGTTATCTCTTTTGTCGAAAATCAGCCGTTTTTGCTCGAACATTAAATGCCTCCAAATGGTATTTAATTAACTTCCCGGGGTGAAGAAACCTTTTTTGAGAACTCAGAGTGAGTAAATTGGCCATTTTCATGCACTTTTAACCATTCCATAAATCTTGTGTTTTGGGCCCCTGGAAGCATGAAAATCACTTTAAACATGCTAATTTTAGCTCTAACACTGATGATCCACCTACAAATGTGAACTGACGTTCAAAAATAAAACATTTGAAAACGGACCATTTTCCACATTTCTGAAGCATGACGTAATGGGGGGGTGTTATCTCTTTTGTCGAAAATCAGCCGTTTTTGCTCGAACATTAAATGCCTCCAAATGGTATTTAATTAACTTCCCGAGCCCCTGGAAGCATGAAAATCACTTTAAACATGCTAATTTTAGCTCTAACACTGATGATCCACCTACAAATGTGAACTGACGTTCAAAAATAAAACATTTGAAAACGGACCATTTTCCACATTTCTGAAGCATGACGTACTGGGGGGGTGTTATCTCTTTTGTCGAAAATCAGCCGTTTTTGCTCGAACATTAAATGCCTCCAAATGGTATTTAATTAACTTCCCGGGGTGAAGAAACCCTTTTTGAGAACTCAGAGTGAGTAAATTGGCCATTTTCATGCACTTTTAACCATTCCATAAATCTTGTGTTTTGGGCCCCTGGAAGCATGAAAATCACTTTAAACATGCTAATTTTAGCTCTAACACTGATGATCCACCTACAAATGTGAACTGACGTTCAAAAATAAAACATTTGAAAACGGACCATTTTCCACATTTCTGAAGCATGACGTTATGGGGGGGTGTTATCTCTTTTGTCGAAAATCAGCCGTTTTTGCTCGAACATTAAATGCCTCCAAATGGTTTTTATTTCACTTCCCGAGCCCCTGGAAGCATGAAAATCACTTTAAACATGCTAATTTTAGCTCTAACACTGATGATCCACCTACAAATGTGAACTGACGTTCAAAAATAAAACATTTGAAAACGGACCATTTTCCACATTTCTAAAGCATGACGTAATGGGGGGGTGTTAGCTCTTTCGTCGAAAATCAGCCGTTTTTGCTCGAACATTAAAATCCTCCAAATGGTATTTAATTAACTTCCCGGGGTGAAGAAACCCTTTTTGAGAACTCAGAGTGAGTAAATTGGCCATTTTCATGCACTTTTAACCATTCCATAAATCTTGTGTTTTGGGCCCCTGGAAGCATGAAAATCACTTTAAACATGCTAATTTGAGCTCTAACACTGATGATCCACCTACAAATGTGAACTGACGTTCAAAAATAAAACATTTGAAAACGGACCATTTTCCACATTTCTGAAGCATGACGTAATGGGGGGGTGTTATCTCTTTTGTCGAAAATCAGCCGTTTTTGCTCGAACATTAAATGCCTCCAAATGGTATTTAATTAACTTCCCGGGGTGAAGAAACCCTTTTTGAGAACTCAGAGTGAGTAAATTGGCCATTTTCATGCACTTTTAACCATTCCATAAATCTTGTGTTTTGGGCCCCTGGAAGCATGAAAATCACTTTAAACATGCTAATTTTAGCTCTAACACTGATGATCCACCTACAAATGTGAACTGACGTTCAAAAATAAAACATTTGAAAACGGACCATTTTCCACATTTCTGAAGCATGACGTAATGGGGGGGTGTTATCTCTTTTGTCGAAAATCAGCCGTTTTTGCTCGAACATTAAATGCCTCCAAATGGTATTTAATTAACTTCCCGAGCCCCTGGAAGCATGAAAATCACTTTAAACATGCTAATTTTAGCTCTAACACTGATGATCCACCTACAAATGTGAACTGACGTTCAAAAATAAAACATTTGAAAACGGACCATTTTCCACATTTCTGAAGCATGACGTAATGGGGGGGTGTTATCTCTTTTGTCGAAAATCAGCCGTTTTTGCTCGAACATTAAATGCCTCCAAATGGTATTTAATTAACTTCCCGAGCCCCTGGAAGCATGAAAATCACTTTAAACATGCTAATTTTAGCTCTAACACTGATGATCCACCTACAAATGTGAACTGACGTTCAAAAATAAAACATTTGAAAACGGACCATTTTCCACATTTCTGAAGCATGACGTAATGGGGGGGTGTTATCTCTTTTGTCGAAAATCAGCCGTTTTTGCTCGAACATTAAATGCCTCCAAATGGTATTTAATTAACTTCCCGAGCCCCTGGAAGCATGAGAATCACTTTAAACATGCTAATTTTAGCTCTAACACTGATGATCCACCTACAAATGTGAACTGACGTTCAAAAATAAAACATTTGAAAACGGACCATTTTCCACATTTCTGAAGCATGACGTAATGGGGGGGTGTTATCTCTTTTGTCGAAAATCAGCCGTTTTTGCTCGAACATTAAATGCCTCCAAATGGTATTTAATTAACTTCCCGAGCCCCTGGAAGCATGAAAATCACTTTAAACATGCTAATTTTAGCTCTAACACTGATGATCCACCTACAAATGTGAACTGACGTTCAAAAATAAAACATTTGAAAACGGACCATTTTCCACATTTCTGAAGCATGACGTAATGGGGGGGTGTTATCTCTTTTGTCGAAAATCAGCAGTTTTTGCTCGAACATTAAATGCCTCCAAATGGTATTTAATTAACTTCCCGGGGTGAAGAAACCCTTTTTGAGAACTCAGAGTGAGTAAATTGGCCATTTTCATGCACTTTTAACCATTCCATAAATCTTGTGTTTTGGGCCCCTGGAAGCATGAAAATCACTTTAAACATGCTAATTTTAGCTCTAACACTGATGATCCACCTACAAATGTGAACTGACGTTCAAAAATAAAACATTTGAAAACGGACCATTTTCCACATTTCTGAAGCATGACGTAATGGGGGGGTGTTATCTCTTTTGTCGAAAATCAGCCGTTTTTGCTCGAACATTAAATGCCTCCAAATGGTATTTAATTAACTTCCCGAGCCCCTGGAAGCATGAAAATCACTTTAAACATGCTAATTTTAGCTCTAACACTGATGATCCACCTACAAATGTGAACTGACGTTCAAAAATAAAACATTTGAAAACGGACCATTTTCCACATTTCTGAAGCATGACGTAATGGGGGGGGGTGTTATCTCTTTTGTCGAAAATCAGCCGTTTTTGCTCGAACATTAAATGCCTCCAAATGGTATTTATTTCACTTCCCGAGCCCCTGGAAGCATGAAAATCACTTTAAACATGCTAATTTTAGCTCTAACACTGATGATCCACCTACAAATGTGAACTGACGTTCAAAAATAAAACATTTGAAAACGGACCATTTTCCACATTTCTAAAGCATGACGTAATGGGGGGGTGTTAGCTCTTTCGTCGAAAATCAGCCGTTTTTGCTCGAACATTAAAATCCTCCAAATGGTATTTAATTAACTTCCCGGGGTGAAGAAACCCTTTTTGAGAACTCAGAGTGAGTAAATTGGCCATTTTCATGCACTTTTAACCATTCCATAAATCTTGTGTTTTGGGCCCCTGGAAGCATGAAAATCACTTTAAACATGCTAATTTTAGCTCTAACACTGATGATCCACCTACAAATGTGAACTGACGTTCAAAAATAAAACATTTGAAAACGGACCATTTTCCACATTTCTGAAGCATGACGTAATGGGGGGGTGTTATCTCTTTTGTCGAAAATCAGCCGTTTTTGCTCGAACATTAAATGCCTCCAAATGGTATTTAATTAACTTCCCGGGGTGAAGAAACCCTTTTTGAGAACTCAGAGTGAGTAAATTGGCCATTTTCATGCACTTTTAACCATTCCATAAATCTTGTGTTTTGGGCCCCTGGAAGCATGAAAATCACTTTAAACATGCTAATTTTAGCTCTAACACTGATGATCCACCTACAAATGTGAACTGACGTTCAAAAATAAAACATTTGAAAACGGACCATTTTCCACATTTCTGAAGCATGACGTAATGGGGGGGTGTTATCTCTTTTGTCGAAAATCAGCCGTTTTTGCTCGAACATTAAATGCCTCCAAATGGTATTTAATTAACTTCCCGAGCCCCTGGAAGCATGAAAATCACTTTAAACATGCTAATTTTAGCTCTAACACTGATGATCCACCTACAAATGTGAACTGACGTTCAAAAATTAAACATTTGAAAACGGACCATTTTCCACATTTCTGAAGCATGACGTAATGGGAGGGTGTTATCTCTTTTGTCGAAAATCAGCCGTTTTTGCTCGAACATTAAATGCCTCCAAATGGTATTTAATTAACTTCCCGGGGTGAAGAAACCCTTTTTGAGAACTCAGAGTGAGTAAATTGGCCATTTTCATGCACTTTTAACCATTCCATAAATCTTGTGTTTTGGGCCCCTGGAAGCATGAAAATCACTTTAAACATGCTAATTTTAGCTCTAACACTGATGATCCACCTACAAATGTGAACTGACGTTCAAAAATAAAACATTTAAAAACGGACCATTTTCCACATTTCTGAAGCATGACGTAATGGGGGGGTGTTATCTCTTTTGTCGAAAATCAGCCGTTTTTGCTCTAACATTAAATGCCTCCAAATGGTATTTAATTAACTTCCCGGGGTGAAGAAACCCTTTTTGAGAACTCAGAGTGAGTAAATTGGCCATTTTCATGCACTTTTAACCATTCCATAAATCTTGTGTTTTGGGCCCCTGGAAGCATGAAAATCACTTTAAACATGCTAATTTTAGCTCTAACACTGATGATCCACCTACAAATGTGAACTGACGTTCAAAAATAAAACATTTGAAAACGGACCATTTTCCACATTTCTGAAGCATGACGTAATGGGGGGGTGTTATCTCTTTTGTCGAAAATCAGCAGTTTTTGCTCGAACATTAAATGCCTCCAAATGGTATTTAATTAACTTCCCGAGCCCCTGGAAGCATGAAAATCACTTTAAACATGCTAATTTTAGCTCTAACACTGATGATCCACCTACAAATGTGAACTGACGTTCAAAAATAAAACATTTGAAAACGGACCATTTTCCACATTTCTGAAGCATGACGTAATGGGGGGGTGTTATCTCTTTTGTCGAAAATCAGCCGTTTTTGCTCGAACATTAAATGCCTCCAAATGGTATTTAATTAACTTCCCGGGGTGAAGAAACCCTTTTTGAGAACTCCGAGTGAGTAAATTGGCCATTTTCATGCACTTTTAACCATTCCATAAATCTTGTGTTTTGGGCCCCTGGAAGCATGAAAATCACTTTAAACATGCTAATTTTAGCTCTAACACTGATGATCCACCTACAAATGTGAACTGACGTTCAAAAATAAAACATTTGAAAACGGACCATTTTCCACATTTCTGAAGCATGACGTAATGGGGGGGGTGTTATCTCTTTTGTCGAAAATCAGCCGTTTTTGCTCGAACATTAAATGCCTCCAAATGGTATTTAATTAACTTCCCGGGGTGAAGAAACCCTTTTTGAGAACTCAGAGTGAGTAAATTGGCCATTTTCATGCACTTTTAACCATTCCATAAATCTTGTGTTTTGGGCCCCTGGAAGCATGAAAATCACTTTAAACATGCTAATTTTAGCTCTAACACTGATGATCCACCTACAAATGTGAACTGACGTTCAAAAATAAAACATTTGAAAACAGACCATTTTCCACATTTCTGAAGCATGACGTAATGGGGGGGTGTTATCTCTTTTGTCGAAAATCAGCCGTTTTTGCTCGAACATTAAATGCCTCCAAATGGTATTTAATTAACTTCCCGAGCCCCTGGAAGCATGAAAATCACTTTAAACATGCTAATTTTAGCTCTAACACTGATGATCCACCTACAAATGTGAACTGACGTTCAAAAATAAAACATTTGAAAACGGACCATTTTCCACATTTCTGAAGCATGACGTAATGGAGGGGTGTTATCTCTTTTGTCGAAAATCAGCCGTTTTTGCTCGAACATTAAATGCCTCCAAATGGTATTTAATTAACTTCCCGGGGTGAAGAAACCCTTTTTGAGAACTCAGAGTGAGTAAATTGGCCATTTTCATGCACTTTTAACCATTCCATAAATCTTGTGTTTTGGGCCCCTGGAAGCATGAAAATCACTTTAAACATGCTAATTTTAGCTCTAACACTGATGATCCACCTACAAATGTGAACTGACGTTCAAAAATAAAACATTTGAAAACGGACCATTTTCCACATTTCTGAAGCATGACGTAATGGGGGTGTGTTATCTCTTTTGTCGAAAATCAGCCGTTTTTGCTCGAACATTAAATGCCTCCAAATGGTATTTAATTAACTTCCCGAGCCCCTGGAAGCATGAAAATCACTTTAAACATGCTAATTTTAGCTCTAACACTGATGATCCACCTACAAATGTGAACTGACGTTCAAAAATAAAACATTTGAAAACGGACCATTTTCCACATTTCTGAAGCATGACGTAATGGGGGGGTGTTATCTCTTTTGTGGAAAATCAGCCTTTTTTGCTCGAACATTAAATGCCTCCAAATGGTATTTAATTAACTTCCCGGGGTGAAGAAACCCTTTTTGAGAACTCAGAGTGAGTAAATTGGCCATTTTCATGCACTTTTAACCATTCCATAAATCTTGTGTTTTGGGCCCCTGGAAGCATGAAAATCACTTTAAACATGCTAATTTTAGCTCTAACACTGATGATCCACCTACAAATGTGAACTGACGTTCAAAAATAAAACATTTGAAAACTGACCATTTTCCACATTTCTGAAGCATGACGTAATGGGGGGGTGTTATCTCTTTTGTCGAAAATCAGCCGTTTTTGCTCGAACATTAAATGCCTCCAAATGGTATTTAATTAACTTCCCGAGCCCCTGGAAGCATGAAAATCACTTTAAACATGCTAATTTTAGCTCTAACACTGATGATCCACCTACAAATGTGAACTGACGTTCAAAAATAAAACATTTGAAAATGGACCATTTTCCACATTTCTGAAGCATGACGTAATGGGGGGGTGTTATCTCTTTTGTCGAAAATCAGCCGTTTTTGCTCAAACATTAAATGCCTCCAAATGGTATTTAATTAACTTCCCGAGCCCCTGGAAGCATGAAAATCACTTTAAACATGCTAATTTTAGCTCTAACACTGATGATCCACCTACAAATGTGAACTGACGTTCAAAAATAAAACATTTGAAAATGGACCATTTTCCACATTTCTGAAGCATGACGTAATGGGGGGGTGTTATCTCTTTTGTCGAAAATCAGCCGTTTTTGCTCGAACATTAAATGCCTCCAAATGGTATTTAATTAACTTCCCGGGGTGAAGAAACCCTTTTTGAGAACTCAGAGTGAGTAAATTGGCCATTTTCATGCACTTTTAACCATTCCATAAATCTTGTGTTTTGGGCCCCTGGAAGCATGAAAATCACTTTAAACATGCTAATTTTAGCTCTAACACTGATGATCCACCTACAAATGTGAACTGACGTTCAAAAATAAAACATTTGAAAACGGACCATTTTCCACATTTCAGAAGCATGACGTAATGGGGGGTGTTATCTCTTTTGTCGAAAATCAGCCGTTTTTGCTCGAACATTAAATGCCTCCAAATGGTATTTAATTAACGTCCCGAGCCCCTGGAAGCATGAAAATCACTTTAAACATGCTAATTTTAGCTCTAACACTGATGATCCACCTACAAATGTGAACTGACGTTCAAAAATAAAACATTTGAAAACGGACCATTTTCCACATTTCTGAAGCATGACGTACTGGGGGGGTGTTATCTCTTTTGTCGAAAATCAGCCGTTTTTGCTCGAACATTAAATGCCTCCAAATGGTATTTAATTAACTTCCCGGGGTGAAGAAACCCTTTTTGAGAACTCAGAGTGAGTAAATTGGCCATTTTCATGCACTTTTAACCATTCCATAAATCTTGTGTTTTGGGCCCCTGGAAGCATGAAAATCACTTTAAACATGCTAATTTTAGCTCTAACACTGATGATCCACCTACAAATGTGAACTGACGTTCAAAAATAAAACATTTGAAAACGGACCATTTTCCACATTTCTGAAGCATGACGTAATGGGGGGGTGTTATCTCTTTTGTCGAAAATCAGCCGTTTTTGCTCGAACATTAAATGCCTCCAAATGGTATTTAATTAACTTCCCGAGCCCCTGGAAGCATGAAAATCACTTTAAACATGCTAATTTTAGCTCTAACACTGATGATCCACCTACAAATGTGAACTGACGTTCAAAAATAAAACATTTGAAAACGGACCATTTTCCACATTTCTGAAGCATGACGTAATGGGGGGGTGTTATCTCTTTTGTCGAAAATCAGCCGTTTTTTGCTCGAACATTAAATGCCTCCAAATGGTATTTAATTAACTTCCCGGGGTGAAGAAACCCTTTTTGAGAACTCAGAGTGAGTAAATTGGCCATTTTCATGCACTTTTAACCATTCCATAAATCTTGTGTTTTGGGCCCCTGGAAGCATGAAAATCACTTTAAACATGCTAATTTTAGCTCTAACACTGATGATCCACCTACAAATGTGAACTGACGTTCAAAAATAAAACATTTGAAAACGGACCATTTTCCACATTTCTGAAGCATGACGTAATGGGGGGGTGTTATCTCTTTTGTCGAAAATCAGCCGTTTTTTGCTCGAACATTAAATGCCTCCAAATGGTATTTAATTAACTTCCCGGGGTGAAGAAACCCTTTTTGAGAACTCAGAGTGAGTAAATTGGCCATTTTCATGCACTTTTAACCATTCCATAAATCTTGTGTTTTGGGCCCCTGGAAGCATGAAAATCACTTTAAACATGCTAATTTTAGCTCTAACACTGATGATCCACCTACAAATGTGAACTGACGTTAAAAAATAAAACATTTGAAAACGGACCATTTTCCACATTTCTGAAGCATGACGTAATGGGGGGGTGTTATCTCTTTTGTCGAAAATCTGCAGTTTTTGCTCGAACATTAAATGCCTCCAAATGGTATTTAATTAACTTCCCGGGGTGAAGAAACCCTTTTTGAGAACTCAGAGTGAGTAAATTGGCCATTTTCATGCACTTTTAACCATTCCATAAATCTTGTGTTTTGGGCCCCTGGAAGCATGAAAATCACTTTAAACATGCTAATTTTAGCTCTAACACTGATGATCCACCTACAAATGTGAACTGATGTTCAAAAATAAAACATTTGAAAACGGACCATTTTCCACATTTCTGAAGCATGACGTAATGGGGGGGTGTTATCTCTTTTGTTGAAAATCAGCCGTTTTTGCTCTAACATTAAATGCCTCCAAATGGTATTTAATTAACTTCCCGGGGTGAAGAAACCCTTTTTGAGAACTCAGAGTGAGTAAATTGGCCATTTTCATGCACTTTTAACCATTCCATAAATCTTGTGTTTTGGGCCCCTGGAAGCATGAAAATCACTTTAAACATGCTAATTTTAGCTCTAACACTGATGATCCACCTACAAATGTGAACTGACGTTCAAAAATAAAACATTTGAAAACGGACCATTTTCCACATTTCTGAAGCATGACGTAATGGGGGGGTGTTATCTCTTTTGTCGAAAATCAGCCGTTTTTGCTCGAACATTAAATGCCTCCAAATGGTATTTAATTAACTTCCCGAGCCGCTGGAAGCATGAAAATCACTTTAAACATGCTAATTTTAGCTCTAACACTGATGATCCACCTACAAATGTGAACTGACGTTCAAAAATAAAACATTTGAAAACGGACGATTTTCCACATTTCTGAAGCATGACGTAATGGGGGGGTGTTATCTCTTTTGTGGAAAATCAGCCGTTTTTGCTCGAACATTAAATGCCTCCAAATGGTATTTATTTCACTTCCCGAGCCCCTGGAAGCATGAAAATCACTTTAAACATGCTAATTTTAGCTCTAACACTGATGATCCACCTACAAATGTGAACTGACGTTCAAAAATAAAACATTTGAAAACGGACCATTTTCCACATTTCTGAAGCATGACGTAATGGGGGGGTGTTATCTCTTTTGTCGAAAATCAGCCGTTTTTGCTCGAACATTAAATGCCTCCAAATGGTATTTAATTAACTTCCCGAGCCCCTGGAAGCATGAAAATCACTTTAAACATGCTAATTTTAGCTCTAACACTGATGATCCACCTACAAATGTGAACTGACGTTCAAAAATAAAACATTTGAAAACGGACCATTTTCCACATTTCTGAAGCATGACGTAATGGGAGGGTGTTATCTCTTTTGTCGAAAATCAGCCGTTTTTGCTCGAACATTAAATGCCTCCAAATGGTATTTAATTAACTTCCCGAGCCCCTGGAAGCATGAAAATCACTTTAAACATGCTAATTTTAGCTCTAACACTGATGATCCACCTACAAATGTGAACTGACGTTCAAAAATAAAACATTTGAAAACGGACCATTTTCCACATTTCTGAAGCATGACGTAATGGGGGGGGTGTTATCTCTTTTGTCGAAAATCAGCCGTTTTTGCTCTAACATTAAATGCCTCCAAATGGTATTTAATTAACTTCCCGGGGTGAAGAAACCCTTTTTGAGAACTCAGAGTGAGTAAATTGGCCATTTTCATGCACTTTTAACCATTCCATAAATCTTGTGTTTTGGGCCCCTGGAAGCATGAAAATCACTTTAAACATGCTAATTTTAGCTCTAACACTGATGATCCACCTACAAATGTGAACTGACGTTCAAAAATAAAACATTTGAAAACGGACCATTTTCCACATTTCTGAAGCATGACGTAATGGGGGGGTGTTATCTCTTTTGTCGAAAATCAGCCGTTTTTGCTCGAACATTAAATGCCTCCAAATGGTATTTAATTAACTTCCCGAGCCCCTGGAAGCATGAAAATCACTTTAAACATGCTAATTTTAGCTCTAACACTGATGATCCACCTACAAATGTGAACTGACGTTCAAAAATAAAACATTTGAAAACGGACCATTTTCCACATTTCTGAAGCATGACGTAATGGGGGGGTGTTATCTCTTTTGTCGAAAATCAGCCGTTTTTGCTCGAACATTAAATGCCTCCAAATGGTATTTAATTAACTTCCCGGGGTGAAGAAACCCTTTTTGAGAACTCAGAGTGAGTAAATTGGCCATTTTCATGCACTTTTAACCATTCCATAAATCTTGTGTTTTGGGCCCCTGGAAGCATGAAAATCACTTTAAACATGCTAATTTTAGCTCTAACACTGATGATCCACCTACAAATGTGAACTGACGTTCAAAAATAAAACATTTGAAAACGGACCATTTTCCACATTTCTGAAGCATGACGTAATGGGGGGGTGTTATCTCTTTTGTCGAAAATCAGCCGTTTTTGCTCTAACATTAAATGCCTCCAAATGGTATTTAATTAACTTCCCGGGGTGAAGAAACCCTTTTTGAGAACTCAGAGTGAGTAAATTGGCCATTTTCATGCACTTTTAACCATTCCATAAATCTTGTGTTTTGGGCCCCTGGAAGCATGAAAATCACTTTAAACATGCTAATTTTAGCTCTAACACTGATGATCCACCTACAAATGTGAACTGACGTTCACAAATAAAACATTTGAAAACGGACCATTTTCCACATTTCTGAAGCATGACGTAATGGGGGGGTGTTATCTCTTTTGTCGAAAATCAGCCGTTTTTGCTCGAACATTAAATGCCTCCAAATGGTATTTAATTAACTTCCCGAGCCCCTGGAAGCATGAAAATCACTTTAAACATGCTAATTTTAGCTCTAACACTGATGATCCACCTACAAATGTGAACTGACGTTCAAAAATAAAACATTTGAAAACGGACCATTTTCCACATTTCTGAAGCATGACGTAATGGGGGGGTGTTATCTCTTTTGTCGAAAATCAGCCGTTTTTGCTCGAACATTAAATGCCTCCAAATGGTATTTAATTAACTTCCCGGGGTGAAGAAACCCTTTTTGAGAACTCCGAGTGAGTAAATTGGCCATTTTCATGCACTTTTAACCATTCCATAAATCTTGTGTTTTGGGCCCCTGGAAGCATGAAAATCACTTTAAACATGCTAATTTTAGCTCTAACACTGATGATCCACCTACAAATGTGAACTGACGTTCAAAAATAAAACATTTGAAAACGGACCATTTTCCACATTTCTGAAGCATGACGTAATGGGGGGGTGTTATCTCTTTTGTCGAAAATCAGCCGTTTTTGCTCGAACATTAAATGCCTCCAAATGGTATTTAATTAACTTCCCGGGGTGAAGAAACCCTTTTTGAGAACTCAGAGTGAGTAAATTGGCCATTTTCATGCACTTTTAACCATTCCATAAATCTTGTGTTTTGGGCCCCTGGAAGCATGAAAATCACTTTAAACATGCTAATTTTAGCTCTAACACTGATGATCCACCTACAAATGTGAACTGACGTTCAAAAATAAAACATTTGAAAACAGACCATTTTCCACATTTCTGAAGCATGACGTAATGGGGGGGTGTTATCTCTTTTGTCGAAAATCAGCCGTTTTTGCTCGAACATTAAATGCCTCCAAATGGTATTTAATTAACTTCCCGAGCCCCTGGAAGCATGAAAATCACTTTAAACATGCTAATTTTAGCTCTAACACTGATGATCCACCTACAAATGTGAACTGACGTTCAAAAATAAAACATTTGAAAACGGACCATTTTCCACATTTCTGAAGCATGACGTAATGGAGGGGTGTTATCTCTTTTGTCGAAAATCAGCCGTTTTTGCTCGAACATTAAATGCCTCCAAATGGTATTTAATTAACTTCCCGGGGTGAAGAAACCTTTTTTGAGAACTCAGAGTGAGTAAATTGGCCATTTTCATGCACTTTTAACCATTCCATAAATCTTGTGTTTTGGGCCCCTGGAAGCATGAAAATCACTTTAAACATGCTAATTTTAGCTCTAACACTGATGATCCACCTACAAATGTGAACTGACGTTCAAAAATAAAACATTTGAAAACGGACCATTTTCCACATTTCTGAAGCATGACGTAATGGGGGTGTGTTATCTCTTTTGTCGAAAATCAGCCGTTTTTGCTCGAACATTAAATGCCTCCAAATGGTATTTAATTAACTTCCCGAGCCCCTGGAAGCATGAAAATCACTTTAAACATGCTAATTTTAGCTCTAACACTGATGATCCACCTACAAATGTGAACTGACGTTCAAAAATAAAACATTTGAAAACGGACCATTTTCCACATTTCTGAAGCATGACGTAATGGGGGGGTGTTATCTCTTTTGTGGAAAATCAGCCTTTTTTGCTCGAACATTAAATGCCTCCAAATGGTATTTAATTAACTTCCCGGGGTGAAGAAACCCTTTTTGAGAACTCAGAGTGAGTAAATTGGCCATTTTCATGCACTTTTAACCATTCCATAAATCTTGTGTTTTGGGCCCCTGGAAGCATGAAAATCACTTTAAACATGCTAATTTTAGCTCTAACACTGATGATCCACCTACAAATGTGAACTGACGTTCAAAAATAAAACATTTGAAAACGGACCATTTTCCACATTTCTGAAGCATGACGTAATGGGGGGGTGTTATCTCTTTTGTCGAAAATCAGCCGTTTTTGCTCGAACATTAAATGCCTCCAAATGGTATTTAATTAACTTCCCGAGCCCCTGGAAGCATGAAAATCACTTTAAACATGCTAATTTTAGCTCTAACACTGATGATCCACCTACAAATGTGAACTGACGTTCAAAAATAAAACATTTGAAAATGGACCATTTTCCACATTTCTGAAGCATGACGTAATGGGGGGGTGTTATCTCTTTTGTCGAAAATCAGCCGTTTTTGCTCGAACATTAAATGCCTCCAAATGGTATTTAATTAACTTCCCGAGCCCCTGGAAGCATGAAAATCACTTTAAACATGCTAATTTTAGCTCTAACACTGATGATCCACCTACAAATGTGAACTGACGTTCAAAAATAAAACATTTGAAAATGGACCATTTTCCACATTTCTGAAGCATGACGTAATGGGGGGGTGTTATCTCTTTTGTCGAAAATCAGCCGTTTTTGCTCGAACATTAAATGCCTCCAAATGGTATTTAATTAACTTCCCGGGGTGAAGAAACCCTTTTTGAGAACTCAGAGTGAGTAAATTGGCCATTTTCATGCACTTTTAACCATTCCATAAATCTTGTGTTTTGGGCCCCTGGAAGCATGAAAATCACTTTAAACATGCTAATTTTAGCTCTAACACTGATGATCCACCTACAAATGTGAACTGACGTTCAAAAATAAAACATTTGAAAACGGACCATTTTCCACATTTCTGAATCATGACGTAATGGGGGGGTGTTATCTCTTTTGTCGAAAATCAGCCGTTTTTGCTCGAACATTAAATGCCTCCAAATGGTATTTAATTAACTTCCCGAGCCCCTGGAAGCATGAAAATCACTTTAAACATGCTAATTTTAGCTCTAACACTGATGATCCACCTACAAATGTGAACTGACGTTCAAAAATAAAACATTTGAAAACGGACCATTTTCCACATTTCTGAAGCATGACGTACTGGGGGGGTGTTATCTCTTTTGTCGAAAATCAGCCGTTTTTGCTCGAACATTAAATGCCTCCAAATGGTATTTAATTAACTTCCCGGGGTGAAGAAACCCTTTTTGAGAACTCAGAGTGAGTAAATTGGCCATTTTCATGCACTTTTAACCATTCCATAAATCTTGTGTTTTGGGCCCCTGGAAGCATGAAAATCACTTTAAACATGCTAATTTTAGCTCTAACACTGATGATCCACCTACAAATGTGAACTGACGTTCAAAAATAAAACATTTGAAAACGGACCATTTTCCACATTTCTGAAGCATGACGTAATGGGGGGGTGTTATCTCTTTTGTCGAAAATCAGCCGTTTTTGCTCGAACATTAAATGCCTCCAAATGGTATTTAATTAACTTCCCGAGCCCCTGGAAGCATGAAAATCACTTTAAACATGCTAATTTTAGCTCTAACACTGATGATCCACCTACAAATGTGAACTGACGTTCAAAAATAAAACATTTGAAAACGGACCATTTTCCACATTTCTGAAGCATGACGTAATGGGGGGGTGTTATCTCTTTTGTCGAAAATCAGCCGTTTTTTGCTCGAACATTAAATGCCTCCAAATGGTATTTAATTAACTTCCCGGGGTGAAGAAACCCTTTTTGAGAACGCAGAGTGAGTAAATTGGCCATTTTCATGCACTTTTAACCATTCCATAAATCTTGTGTTTTGGGCCCCTGGAAGCATGAAAATCACTTTAAACATGCTAATTTTAGCTCTAACACTGATGATCCACCTACAAATGTGAACTGACGTTAAAAAATAAAACATTTGAAAACGGACCATTTTCCACATTTCTGAAGCATGACGTAATGGGGGGGTGTTATCTCTTTTGTCGAAAATCTGCCGTTTTTGCTCGAACATTAAATGCCTCCAAATGGTATTTAATTAACTTCCCGGGGTGAAGAAACCCTTTTTGAGAACTCAGAGTGAGTAAATTGGCCATTTTCATGCACTTTTAACCATTCCATAAATCTTGTGTTTTGGGCCCCTGGAAGCATGAAAATCACTTTAAACATGCTAATTTTAGCTCTAACACTGATGATCCACCTACAAATGTGAACTGACGTTCAAAAATAAAACATTTGAAAACGGACCATTTTCCACATTTCTGAAGCATGACGTAATGGGGGGGTGTTATCTCTTTTGTTGAAAATCAGCCGTTTTTGCTCTAACATTAAATGCCTCCAAATGGTATTTAATTAACTTCCCGGGGTGAAGAAACCCTTTTTGAGAACTCAGAGTGAGTAAATTGGCCATTTTCATGCACTTTTAACCATTCCATAAATCTTGTGTTTTGGGCCCCTGGAAGCATGAAAATCACTTTAAACATGCTAATTTTAGCTCTAACACTGATGATCCACCTACAAATGTGAACTGACGTTCAAAAATAAAACATTTGAAAACGGACCATTTTCCACATTTCTGAAGCATGACGTAATGGGGGGGTGTTATCTCTTTTGTCGAAAATCAGCCGTTTTTGCTCGAACATTAAATGCCTCCAAATGGTATTTAATTAACTTCCCGAGCCGCTGGAAGCATAAAAATCACTTTAAACATGCTAATTTTAGCTCTAACACTGATGATCCACCTACAAATGTGAACTGACGTTCAAAAATAAAACATTTGAAAACGGACGATTTTCCACATTTCTGAAGCATGACGTAATGGGGGGGTGTTATCTCTTTTGTGGAAAATCAGCCGTTTTTGCTCGAACATTAAATGCCTCCAAATGGTATTTATTTCACTTCCCGAGCCCCTGGAAGCATGAAAATCACTTTAAACATGCTAATTTTAGCTCTAACACTGATGATCCACCTACAAATGTGAACTGACGTTCAAAAATAAAACATTTGAAAACGGACCATTTTCCACATTTCTGAAGCATGACGTAATGGGGGGGTGTTATCTCTTTTGTCGAAAATCAGCCGTTTTTGCTCGAACATTAAATGCCTCCAAATGGTATTTAATTAACTTCCCGGGGTGAAGAAACCCTTTTTGAGAACTCAGAGTGAGTAAATTGGCCATTTTCATGCACTTTTAACCATTCCATAAATCTTGTGTTTTGGGCCCCTGGAAGCATGAAAATCACTTTAAACATGCTAATTTTAGCTCTAACACTGATGATCCACCTACAAATGTGAACTGATGTTCAAAAATAAAACATTTGAAAACGGACCATTTTCCACATTTCTGAAGCATGACGTAATGGGGGGGTGTTATCTCTTTTGTTGAAAATCAGCCGTTTTTGCTCTAACATTAAATGCCTCCAAATGGTATTTAATTAACTTCCCGGGGTGAAGAAACCCTTTTTGAGAACTCAGAGTGAGTAAATTGGCCATTTTCATGCACTTTTAACCATTCCATAAATCTTGTGTTTTGGGCCCCTGGAAGCATGAAAATCACTTTAAACATGCTAATTTTAGCTCTAACACTGATGATCCACCTACAAATGTGAACTGACGTTCAAAAATAAAACATTTGAAAACGGACCATTTTCCACATTTCTGAAGCATGACGTAATGGGGGGGTGTTATCTCTTTTGTCGAAAATCAGCCGTTTTTGCTCGAACATTAAATGCCTCCAAATGGTATTTAATTAACTTCCCGAGCCGCTGGAAGCATGAAAATCACTTTAAACATGCTAATTTTAGCTCTAACACTGATGATCCACCTACAAATGTGAACTGACGTTCAAAAATAAAACATTTGAAAACGGACCATTTTCCACATTTCTGAAGCATGACGTAATGGGGGGGTGTTATCTCTTTTGTCGAAAATCAGCCGTTTTTGCTCGAACATTAAATGCCTCCAAATGGTATTTAATTAACTTCCCGAGCCCCTGGAAGCATGAAAATCACTTTAAACATGCTAATTTTAGCTCTAACACTGATGATCCACCTACAAATGTGAACTGACGTTCAAAAATAAAACATTTGAAAACGGACCATTTTCCACATTTCTGAAGCATGACGTAATGGGAGGGTGTTATCTCTTTTGTCGAAAATCAGCCGTTTTTGCTCGAACATTAAATGCCTCCAAATGGTATTTAATTAACTTCCCGAGCCCCTGGAAGCATGAAAATCACTTTAAACATGCTAATTTTAGCTCTAACACTGATGATCCACCTACAAATGTGAACTGACGTTCAAAAATAAAACATTTGAAAACGGACCATTTTCCACATTTCTGAAGCATGACGTAATGGGGGGGGTGTTATCTCTTTTGTCGAAAATCAGCCGTTTTTGCTCTAACATTAAATGCCTCCAAATGGTATTTAATTAACTTCCCGGGGTGAAGAAACCCTTTTTGAGAACTCAGAGTGAGTAAATTGGCCATTTTCATGCACTTTTAACCATTCCATAAATCTTGTGTTTTGGGCCCCTGGAAGCATGAAAATCACTTTAAACATGCTAATTTTAGCTCTAACACTGATGATCCACCTACAAATGTGAACTGACGTTCAAAAATAAAACATTTGAAAACGGACCATTTTCCACATTTCTGAAGCATGACGTAATGGGGGGGTGTTATCTCTTTTGTCGAAAATCAGCCGTTTTTGCTCGAACATTAAATGCCTCCAAATGGTATTTAATTAACTTCCCGAGCCCCTGGAAGCATGAAAATCACTTTAAACATGCTAATTTTAGCTCTAACACTGATGATCCACCTACAAATGTGAACTGACGTTCAAAAATAAAACATTTGAAAACGGACCATTTTCCACATTTCTGAAGCATGACGTAATGGGGGGGTGTTATCTCTTTTGTCGAAAATCAGCCGTTTTTGCTCGAACATTAAATGCCTCCAAATGGTATTTAATTAACTTCCCGGGGTGAAGAAACCCTTTTTGAGAACTCAGAGTGAGTAAATTGGCCATTTTCATGCACTTTTAACCATTCCATAAATCTTGTGTTTTGGGCCCCTGGAAGCATGAAAATCACTTTAAACATGCTAATTTTAGCTCTAACACTGATGATCCACCTACAAATGTGAACTGACGTTCAAAAATAAAACATTTGAAAACGGACCATTTTCCACATTTCTGAAGCATGACGTAATGGGGGGGTGTTATCTCTTTTGTCGAAAATCAGCCGTTTTTGCTCTAACATTAAATGCCTCCAAATGGTATTTAATTAACTTCCCGGGGTGAAGAAACCCTTTTTGAGAACTCAGAGTGAGTAAATTGGCCATTTTCATGCACTTTTAACCATTCCATAAATCTTGTGTTTTGGGCCCCTGGAAGCATGAAAATCACTTTAAACATGCTAATTTTAGCTCTAACACTGATGATCCACCTACAAATGTGAACTGACGTTCACAAATAAAACATTTGAAAACGGACCATTTTCCACATTTCTGAAGCATGACGTAATGGGGGGGTGTTATCTCTTTTGTCGAAAATCAGCCGTTTTTGCTCGAACATTAAATGCCTCCAAATGGTATTTAATTAACTTCCCGAGCCCCTGGAAGCATGAAAATCACTTTAAACATGCTAATTTTAGCTCTAACACTGATGATCCACCTACAAATGTGAACTGACGTTCAAAAATAAAACATTTGAAAACGGACCATTTTCCACATTTCTGAAGCATGACGTAATGGGGGGGTGTTATCTCTTTTGTCGAAAATCAGCCGTTTTTGCTCGAACATTAAATGCCTCCAAATGGTATTTAATTAACTTCCCGGGGTGAAGAAACCCTTTTTGAGAACTCCGAGTGAGTAAATTGGCCATTTTCATGCACTTTTAACCATTCCATAAATCTTGTGTTTTGGGCCCCTGGAAGCATGAAAATCACTTTAAACATGCTAATTTTAGCTCTAACACTGATGATCCACCTACAAATGTGAACTGACGTTCAAAAATAAAACATTTGAAAACGGACCATTTTCCACATTTCTGAAGCATGACGTAATGGGGGGGTGTTATCTCTTTTGTCGAAAATCAGCCGTTTTTGCTCGAACATTAAATGCCTCCAAATGGTATTTAATTAACTTCCCGGGGTGAAGAAACCCTTTTTGAGAACTCAGAGTGAGTAAATTGGCCATTTTCATGCACTTTTAACCATTCCATAAATCTTGTGTTTTGGGCCCCTGGAAGCATGAAAATCACTTTAAACATGCTAATTTTAGCTCTAACACTGATGATCCACCTACAAATGTGAACTGACGTTCAAAAATAAAACATTTGAAAACAGACCATTTTCCACATTTCTGAAGCATGACGTAATGGGGGGGTGTTATCTCTTTTGTCGAAAATCAGCCGTTTTTGCTCGAACATTAAATGCCTCCAAATGGTATTTAATTAACTTCCCGAGCCCCTGGAAGCATGAAAATCACTTTAAACATGCTAATTTTAGCTCTAACACTGATGATCCACCTACAAATGTGAACTGACGTTCAAAAATAAAACATTTGAAAACGGACCATTTTCCACATTTCTGAAGCATGACGTAATGGAGGGGTGTTATCTCTTTTGTCGAAAATCAGCCGTTTTTGCTCGAACATTAAATGCCTCCAAATGGTATTTAATTAACTTCCCGGGGTGAAGAAACCTTTTTTGAGAACTCAGAGTGAGTAAATTGGCCATTTTCATGCACTTTTAACCATTCCATAAATCTTGTGTTTTGGGCCCCTGGAAGCATGAAAATCACTTTAAACATGCTAATTTTAGCTCTAACACTGATGATCCACCTACAAATGTGAACTGACGTTCAAAAATAAAACATTTGAAAACGGACCATTTTCCACATTTCTGAAGCATGACGTAATGGGGGTGTGTTATCTCTTTTGTCGAAAATCAGCCGTTTTTGCTCGAACATTAAATGCCTCCAAATGGTATTTAATTAACTTCCCGAGCCCCTGGAAGCATGAAAATCACTTTAAACATGCTAATTTTAGCTCTAACACTGATGATCCACCTACAAATGTGAACTGACGTTCAAAAATAAAACATTTGAAAACGGACCATTTTCCACATTTCTGAAGCATGACGTAATGGGGGGGTGTTATCTCTTTTGTGGAAAATCAGCCTTTTTTGCTCGAACATTAAATGCCTCCAAATGGTATTTAATTAACTTCCCGGGGTGAAGAAACCCTTTTTGAGAACTCAGAGTGAGTAAATTGGCCATTTTCATGCACTTTTAACCATTCCATAAATCTTGTGTTTTGGGCCCCTGGAAGCATGAAAATCACTTTAAACATGCTAATTTTAGCTCTAACACTGATGATCCACCTACAAATGTGAACTGACGTTCAAAAATAAAACATTTGAAAACGGACCATTTTCCACATTTCTGAAGCATGACGTAATGGGGGGGTGTTATCTCTTTTGTCGAAAATCAGCCGTTTTTGCTCGAACATTAAATGCCTCCAAATGGTATTTAATTAACTTCCCGAGCCCCTGGAAGCATGAAAATCACTTTAAACATGCTAATTTTAGCTCTAACACTGATGATCCACCTACAAATGTGAACTGACGTTCAAAAATAAAACATTTGAAAATGGACCATTTTCCACATTTCTGAAGCATGACGTAATGGGGGGGTGTTATCTCTTTTGTCGAAAATCAGCCGTTTTTGCTCGAACATTAAATGCCTCCAAATGGTATTTAATTAACTTCCCGAGCCCCTGGAAGCATGAAAATCACTTTAAACATGCTAATTTTAGCTCTAACACTGATGATCCACCTACAAATGTGAACTGACGTTCAAAAATAAAACATTTGAAAATGGACCATTTTCCACATTTCTGAAGCATGACGTAATGGGGGGGTGTTATCTCTTTTGTCGAAAATCAGCCGTTTTTGCTCGAACATTAAATGCCTCCAAATGGTATTTAATTAACTTCCCGGGGTGAAGAAACCCTTTTTGAGAACTCAGAGTGAGTAAATTGGCCATTTTCATGCACTTTTAACCATTCCATAAATCTTGTGTTTTGGGCCCCTGGAAGCATGAAAATCACTTTAAACATGCTAATTTTAGCTCTAACACTGATGATCCACCTACAAATGTGAACTGACGTTCAAAAATAAAACATTTGAAAACGGACCATTTTCCACATTTCTGAATCATGACGTAATGGGGGGGTGTTATCTCTTTTGTCGAAAATCAGCCGTTTTTGCTCGAACATTAAATGCCTCCAAATGGTATTTAATTAACTTCCCGAGCCCCTGGAAGCATGAAAATCACTTTAAACATGCTAATTTTAGCTCTAACACTGATGATCCACCTACAAATGTGAACTGACGTTCAAAAATAAAACATTTGAAAACGGACCATTTTCCACATTTCTGAAGCATGACGTACTGGGGGGGTGTTATCTCTTTTGTCGAAAATCAGCCGTTTTTGCTCGAACATTAAATGCCTCCAAATGGTATTTAATTAACTTCCCGGGGTGAAGAAACCCTTTTTGAGAACTCAGAGTGAGTAAATTGGCCATTTTCATGCACTTTTAACCATTCCATAAATCTTGTGTTTTGGGCCCCTGGAAGCATGAAAATCACTTTAAACATGCTAATTTTAGCTCTAACACTGATGATCCACCTACAAATGTGAACTGACGTTCAAAAATAAAACATTTGAAAACGGACCATTTTCCACATTTCTGAAGCATGACGTAATGGGGGGGTGTTATCTCTTTTGTCGAAAATCAGCCGTTTTTGCTCGAACATTAAATGCCTCCAAATGGTATTTAATTAACTTCCCGAGCCCCTGGAAGCATGAAAATCACTTTAAACATGCTAATTTTAGCTCTAACACTGATGATCCACCTACAAATGTGAACTGACGTTCAAAAATAAAACATTTGAAAACGGACCATTTTCCACATTTCTGAAGCATGACGTAATGGGGGGGTGTTATCTCTTTTGTCGAAAATCAGCCGTTTTTTGCTCGAACATTAAATGCCTCCAAATGGTATTTAATTAACTTCCCGGGGTGAAGAAACCCTTTTTGAGAACGCAGAGTGAGTAAATTGGCCATTTTCATGCACTTTTAACCATTCCATAAATCTTGTGTTTTGGGCCCCTGGAAGCATGAAAATCACTTTAAACATGCTAATTTTAGCTCTAACACTGATGATCCACCTACAAATGTGAACTGACGTTAAAAAATAAAACATTTGAAAACGGACCATTTTCCACATTTCTGAAGCATGACGTAATGGGGGGGTGTTATCTCTTTTGTCGAAAATCTGCCGTTTTTGCTCGAACATTAAATGCCTCCAAATGGTATTTAATTAACTTCCCGGGGTGAAGAAACCCTTTTTGAGAACTCAGAGTGAGTAAATTGGCCATTTTCATGCACTTTTAACCATTCCATAAATCTTGTGTTTTGGGCCCCTGGAAGCATGAAAATCACTTTAAACATGCTAATTTTAGCTCTAACACTGATGATCCACCTACAAATGTGAACTGACGTTCAAAAATAAAACATTTGAAAACGGACCATTTTCCACATTTCTGAAGCATGACGTAATGGGGGGGTGTTATCTCTTTTGTTGAAAATCAGCCGTTTTTGCTCTAACATTAAATGCCTCCAAATGGTATTTAATTAACTTCCCGGGGTGAAGAAACCCTTTTTGAGAACTCAGAGTGAGTAAATTGGCCATTTTCATGCACTTTTAACCATTCCATAAATCTTGTGTTTTGGGCCCCTGGAAGCATGAAAATCACTTTAAACATGCTAATTTTAGCTCTAACACTGATGATCCACCTACAAATGTGAACTGACGTTCAAAAATAAAACATTTGAAAACGGACCATTTTCCACATTTCTGAAGCATGACGTAATGGGGGGGTGTTATCTCTTTTGTCGAAAATCAGCCGTTTTTGCTCGAACATTAAATGCCTCCAAATGGTATTTAATTAACTTCCCGAGCCGCTGGAAGCATAAAAATCACTTTAAACATGCTAATTTTAGCTCTAACACTGATGATCCACCTACAAATGTGAACTGACGTTCAAAAATAAAACATTTGAAAACGGACGATTTTCCACATTTCTGAAGCATGACGTAATGGGGGGGTGTTATCTCTTTTGTGGAAAATCAGCCGTTTTTGCTCGAACATTAAATGCCTCCAAATGGTATTTATTTCACTTCCCGAGCCCCTGGAAGCATGAAAATCACTTTAAACATGCTAATTTTAGCTCTAACACTGATGATCCACCTACAAATGTGAACTGACGTTCAAAAATAAAACATTTGAAAACGGACCATTTTCCACATTTCTGAAGCATGACGTAATGGGGGGGTGTTTTCTCTTTTGTCGAAAATCAGCCGTTTTTGCTCAAACATTAAATGCCTCCAAATGATATTTAATTAACTTCCCGAGCCCCTGGAAGCATGAAAATCACTTTAAACATGCTAATTTTAGCTCTAACACTGATGATCCACCTACAAATGTGAACTGACGTTCAAAAATAAAACATTTGAAAACTGACCATTTTCCACATTTCTGAAGCATGACGTAATGGGGGGGTGTTATCTCTTTTGTGGAAAATCAGCCGTTTTTGCTCGAACATTAAATGCCTCCAAATGGTATTTATTTCACTTCCCGAGCCCCTGGAAGCATGAAAATCACTTTAAACATGCTAATTTTAGCTCTAACACTGATGATCCACCTACAAATGTGAACTGACGTTCAAAAATAAAACATTTGAAAACGGACCATTTTCCACATTTCTGAAGCATGACGTAATGGGGGGGTGTTATCTCTTTTGTCGAAAATCAGCCGTTTTTGCTCGAACATTAAATGCCTCCAAATGGTATTTAATTAACTTCCCGAGCCCCTGGAAGCATGAAAGCCACTTTAAACATGCTAATTTTAGCTCTAACACTGATGATCCACCTACAAATGTGAACTGACGTTCAAAAATAAAACATTTGAAAACGGACCATTTTCCACATTTCTGAAGCATGACGTAATGGGAGGGTGTTATCTCTTTTGTCGAAAATCAGCCGTTTTTGCTCGAACATTAAATGCCTCCAAATGGTATTTAATTAACTTCCCGAGCCCCTGGAAGCATGAAAATCACTTTAAACATGCTAATTTTAGCTCTAACACTGATGATCCACCTACAAATGTGAACTGACGTTCAAAAATAAAACATTTGAAAACGGACCATTTTCCACATTTCTGAAGCATGGCGTAATGGGGGGTGTTATCTCTTTTGTCGAAAATCAGCCGTTTTTGCTCTAACATTAAATGCCTCCAAATGGTATTTAATTAACTTCCCGGGGTGAAGAAACCCTTTTTGAGAACTCAGAGTGAGTAAATTGGCCATTTTCATGCACTTTTAACCATTCCATAAATCTTGTGTTTTGGGCCCCTGGAAGCATGAAAATCACTTTAAACATGCTAATTTTAGCTCTAACACTGATGATCCACCTACAAATGTGAACTGACGTTCAAAAATAAAACATTTGAAAACGGACCATTTTCCACATTTCTGAAGCATGACGTAATGGGGGGGTGTTATCTCTTTTGTCGAAAATCAGCCGTTTTTGCTCGAACATTAAATGCCTCCAAATGGTATTTAATTAACTTCCCGAGCCCCTGGAAGCATGAAAATCACTTTAAACATGCTAATTTTAGCTCTAACACTGATGATCCACCTACAAATGTGAACTGACGTTCAAAAATTAAACATTTGAAAACGGACCATTTTCCACATTTCTGAAGCATGACGTAATGGGAGGGTGTTATCTCTTTTGTCGAAAATCAGCCGTTTTTGCTCGAACATTAAATGCCTCCAAATGGTATTTAATTAACTTCCCGAGCCCCTGGAAGCATGAAAATCACTTTAAACATGCTAATTTTAGCTCTAACACTGATGATCCACCTACAAATGTGAACTGACGTTCAAAAATGAAACATTTGAAAATGGACCATTTTCCACATTTCTGAAGCATGACGTAATGGGGGGGTGTTATCTCTTTTGTCGAAAATCAGCCGTTTTTGCTCGAACATTAAATGCCTCCAAATGGTATTTAATTAACTTCCCGAGCCCCTGGAAGCATGAAAATCACTTTAAACATGCTAATTTTAGCTCTAACACTGATGATCCACCTACAAATGTGAACTGACGTTCAAAAATAAAACATTTGAAAATGGACCATTTTCCACATTTCTGAAGCATGACGTAATGGGGGGGTGTTATCTCTTTTGTCGAAAATCAGCCGTTTTTTGCTCGAACATTAAATGCCTCCAAATGGTATTTAATTAACTTCCCGGGGTGAAGAAACCCTTTTTGAGAACTCAGAGTGAGTAAATTGGCCATTTTCATGCACTTTTAACCATTCCATAAATCTTGTGTTTTGGGCCCCTGGAAGCATGAAAATCACTTTAAACATGCTAATTTTAGCTCTAACACTGATGATCCACCTACAAATGTGAACTGACGTTCAAAAATAAAACATTTGAAAACGGACCATTTTCCACATTTCTGAATCATGACGTAATGGGGGGGTGTTATCTCTTTTGTCGAAAATCAGCCGTTTTTGCTCGAACATTAAATGCCTCCAAATGGTATTTAATTAACTTCCCGAGCCCCTGGAAGCATGAAAATCACTTTAAACATGCTAATTTTAGCTCTAACACTGATGATCCACCTACAAATGTGAACTGACGTTCAAAAATAAAACATTTGAAAACGGACCATTTTCCACATTTCTGAAGCATGACGTACTGGGGGGGTGTTATCTCTTTTGTCGAAAATCAGCCGTTTTTGCTCGAACATTAAATGCCTCCAAATGGTATTTAATTAACTTCCCGGGGTGAAGAAACCCTTTTTGAGAACTCAGAGTGAGTAAATTGGCCATTTTCATGCACTTTTAACCATTCCATAAATCTTGTGTTTTGGGCCCCTGGAAGCATGAAAATCACTTTAAACATGCTAATTTTAGCTCTAACACTGATGATCCACCTACAAATGTGAACTGACGTTCAAAAATAAAACATTTGAAAACGGACCATTTTCCACATTTCTGAAGCATGACGTAATGGGGGGTGTTATCTCTTTTGTCGAAAATCAGCCGTTTTTGCTCGAACATTAAATGCCTCCAAATGGTATTTAATTAACTTCCCGAGCCCCTGGAAGCATGAAAATCACTTTAAACATGCTAATTTTAGCTCTAACACTGATGATCCACCTACAAATGTGAACTGACGTTCAAAAATAAAACATTTGAAAACGGACCATTTTCCACATTTCTGAAGCATGACGTAATGGGGGGGTGTTATCTCTTTTGTGGAAAATCAGCCTTTTTTGCTCGAACATTAAATGCCTCCAAATGGTATTTAATTAACTTCCCGGGGTGAAGAAACCCTTTTTGAGAACTCAGAGTGAGTAAATTGGCCATTTTCATGCACTTTTAACCATTCCATAAATCTTGTGTTTTGGGCCCCTGGAAGCATGAAAATCACTTTAAACATGCTAATTTTAGCTCTAACACTGATGATCCACCTACAAATGTGAACTGACGTTCAAAAATAAAACATTTGAAAACTGACCATTTTCCACATTTCTGAAGCATGACGTAATGGGGGGGTGTTATCTCTTTTGTCGAAAATCAGCCGTTTTTGCTCGAACATTAAATGCCTCCAAATGGTATTTAATTAACTTCCCGAGCCCCTGGAAGCATGAAAATCACTTTAAACATGCTAATTTTAGCTCTAACACTGATGATCCACCTACAAATGTGAACTGACGTTCAAAAATAAAACATTTGAAAATGGACCATTTTCCACATTTCTGAAGCATGACGTAATGGGGGGGTGTTATCTCTTTTGTCGAAAATCAGCCGTTTTTGCTCAAACATTAAATGCCTCCAAATGGTATTTAATTAACTTCCCGAGCCCCTGGAAGCATGAAAATCACTTTAAACATGCTAATTTTAGCTCTAACACTGATGATCCACCTACAAATGTGAACTGACGTTCAAAAATAAAACATTTGAAAACGGACCATTTTCCACATTTCTGAAGCATGACGTAATGGGGGGTGTTATCTCTTTTGTCGAAAATCAGCCGTTTTTGCTCGAACATTAAATGCCTCCAAATGGTATTTAATTAACTTCCCGGGGTGAAGAAACCCTTTTTGAGAACTCAGAGTGAGTAAATTGGCCATTTTCATGCACTTTTAACCATTCCATAAATCTTGTGTTTTGGGCCCCTGGAAGCATGAAAATCACTTTAAACATGCTAATTTTAGCTCTAACACTGATGATCCACCTACAAATGTGAACTGACGTTCAAAAATAAAACATTTGAAAACGGACCATTTTCCACATTTCTGAAGCATGACGTAATGGGGGGTGTTATCTCTTTTGTCGAAAATCAGCCGTTTTTGCTCGAACATTAAATGCCTCCAAATGGTATTTAATTAACGTCCCGAGCCCCTGGAAGCATGAAAATCACTTTAAACATGCTAATTTTAGCTCTAACACTGATGATCCACCTACAAATGTGAACTGACGTTCAAAAATAAAACATTTGAAAACGGACCATTTTCCACATTTCTGAAGCATGACGTACTGGGGGGGTGTTATCTCTTTTGTCGAAAATCAGCCGTTTTTGCTCGAACATTAAATGCCTCCAAATGGTATTTAATTAACTTCCCGGGGTGAAGAAACCCTTTTTGAGAACTCAGAGTGAGTAAATTGGCCATTTTCATGCACTTTTAACCATTCCATAAATCTTGTGTTTTGGGCCCCTGGAAGCATGAAAATCACTTTAAACATGCTAATTTTAGCTCTAACACTGATGATCCACCTACAAATGTGAACTGACGTTCAAAAATAAAACATTTGAAAACGGACCATTTTCCACATTTCTGAAGCATGACGTAATGGGGGGGTGTTATCTCTTTTGTCGAAAATCAGCCGTTTTTGCTCGAACATTAAATGCCTCCAAATGGTATTTAATTAACTTCCCGAGCCCCTGGAAGCATGAAAATCACTTTAAACATGCTAATTTTAGCTCTAACACTGATGATCCACCTACAAATGTGAACTGACGTTCAAAAATAAAACATTTGAAAACGGACCATTTTCCACATTTCTGAAGCATGACGTAATGGGGGGGTGTTATCTCTTTTGTCGAAAATCAGCCGTTTTTTGCTCGAACATTAAATGCCTCCAAATGGTATTTAATTAACTTCCCGGGGTGAAGAAACCCTTTTTGAGAACTCAGAGTGAGTAAATTGGCCATTTTCATGCACTTTTAACCATTCCATAAATCTTGTGTTTTGGGCCCCTGGAAGCATGAAAATCACTTTAAACATGCTAATTTTAGCTCTAACACTGATGATCCACCTACAAATGTGAACTGACGTTCAAAAATAAAACATTTGAAAACGGACCATTTTCCACATTTCTGAAGCATGACGTAATGGGGGGGTGTTATCTCTTTTGTCGAAAATCAGCCGTTTTTTGCTCGAACATTAAATGCCTCCAAATGGTATTTAATTAACTTCCCGGGGTGAAGAAACCCTTTTTGAGAACTCAGAGTGAGTAAATTGGCCATTTTCATGCACTTTTAACCATTCCATAAATCTTGTGTTTTGGGCCCCTGGAAGCATGAAAATCACTTTAAACATGCTAATTTTAGCTCTAACACTGATGATCCACCTACAAATGTGAACTGACGTTAAAAAATAAAACATTTGAAAACGGACCATTTTCCACATTTCTGAAGCATGACGTAATGGGGGGGTGTTATCTCTTTTGTCGAAAATCTGCCGTTTTTGCTCGAACATTAAATGCCTCCAAATGGTATTTAATTAACTTCCCGGGGTGAAGAAACCCTTTTTGAGAACTCAGAGTGAGTAAATTGGCCATTTTCATGCACTTTTAACCATTCCATAAATCTTGTGTTTTGGGCCCCTGGAAGCATGAAAATCACTTTAAACATGCTAATTTTAGCTCTAACACTGATGATCCACCTACAAATGTGAACTGATGTTCAAAAATAAAACATTTGAAAACGGACCATTTTCCACATTTCTGAAGCATGACGTAATGGGGGGGTGTTATCTCTTTTGTTGAAAATCAGCCGTTTTTGCTCTAACATTAAATGCCTCCAAATGGTATTTAATTAACTTCCCGGGGTGAAGAAACCCTTTTTGAGAACTCAGAGTGAGTAAATTGGCCATTTTCATGCACTTTTAACCATTCCATAAATCTTGTGTTTTGGGCCCCTGGAAGCATGAAAATCACTTTAAACATGCTAATTTTAGCTCTAACACTGATGATCCACCTACAAATGTGAACTGACGTTCAAAAATAAAACATTTGAAAACGGACCATTTTCCACATTTCTGAAGCATGACGTAATGGGGGGGTGTTATCTCTTTTGTCGAAAATCAGCCGTTTTTGCTCGAACATTAAATGCCTCCAAATGGTATTTAATTAACTTCCCGAGCCGCTGGAAGCATGAAAATCACTTTAAACATGCTAATTTTAGCTCTAACACTGATGATCCACCTACAAATGTGAACTGACGTTCAAAAATAAAACATTTGAAAACGGACGATTTTCCACATTTCTGAAGCATGACGTAATGGGGGGGTGTTATCTCTTTTGTGGAAAATCAGCCGTTTTTGCTCGAACATTAAATGCCTCCAAATGGTATTTATTTCACTTCCAGAGCCCCTGGAAGCATGAAAATCACTTTAAACATGCTAATTTTAGCTCTAACACTGATGATCCACCTACAAATGTGAACTGACGTTCAAAAATAAAACATTTGAAAACGGACCATTTTCCACATTTCTGAAGCATGACGTAATGGGGGGGTGTTATCTCTTTTGTCGAAAATCAGCCGTTTTTGCTCAAACATTAAATGCCTCCAAATGATATTTAATTAACTTCCCGAGCCCCTGGAAGCATGAAAATCACTTTAAACATGCTAATTTTAGCTCTAACACTGATGATCCACCTACAAATGTGAACTGACGTTCAAAAATAAAACATTTGAAAACTGACCATTTTCCACATTTCTGAAGCATGACGTAATGGGGGGGTGTTATCTCTTTTGTGGAAAATCAGCCGTTTTTGCTCGAACATTAAATGCCTCCAAATGGTATTTATTTCACTTCCCGAGCCCCTGGAAGCATGAAAATCACTTTAAACATGCTAATTTTAGCTCTAACACTGATGATCCACCTACAAATGTGAAATGACGTTCCAAAAATAAAACATTTGAAAACGGACCATTTTCCACATTTCTGAAGCATGACGTAATGGGGGGGTGTTATCTCTTTTGTCGAAAATCAGCCGTTTTTGCTCGAACATTAAATGCCTCCAAATGGTATTTAATTAACTTCCCGAGCCCCTGGAAGCATGAAAATCACTTTAAACATGCTAATTTTAGCTCTAACACTGATGATCCACCTACAAATGTGAACTGACGTTCAAAAATAAAACATTTGAAAACGGACCATTTTCCACATTTCTGAAGCATGACGTAATGGGAGGGTGTTATCTCTTTTGTCGAAAATCAGCCGTTTTTGCTCGAACATTAAATGCCTCCAAATGGTATTTAATTAACTTCCCGAGCCCCTGGAAGCATGAAAATCACTTTAAACATGCTAATTTTAGCTCTAACACTGATGATCCACCTACAAATGTGAACTGACGTTCAAAAATAAAACATTTGAAAACGGACCATTTTCCACATTTCTGAAGCATGACGTAATGGGGGGGTGTTATCTCTTTTGTCGAAAATCAGCCGTTTTTGCTCGAACATTAAATGCCTCCAAATGGTATTTAATTAACTTCCCGAGCCGCTGGAAGCATGAAAATCACTTTAAACATGCTAATTTTAGCTCTAACACTGATGATCCACCTACAAATGTGAACTGACGTTCAAAAATAAAACATTTGAAAACGGACGATTTTCCACATTTCTGAAGCATGACGTAATGGGGGGGTGTTATCTCTTTTGTGGAAAATCAGCCGTTTTTGCTCGAACATTAAATGCCTCCAAATGGTATTTATTTCACTTCCCGAGCCCCTGGAAGCATGAAAATCACTTTAAACATGCTAATTTTAGCTCTAACACTGATGATCCACCTACAAATGTGAACTGACGTTCAAAAATAAAACATTTGAAAACGGACCATTTTCCACATTTCTGAAGCATGACGTAATGGGGGGGTGTTATCTCTTTTGTCGAAAATCAGCCGTTTTTGCTCGAACATTAAATGCCTCCAAATGGTATTTAATTAACTTCCCGAGCCCCTGGAAGCATGAAAATCACTTTAAACATGCTAATTTTAGCTCTAACACTGATGATCCACCTACAAATGTGAACTGACGTTCAAAAATAAAACATTTGAAAACGGACCATTTTCCACATTTCTGAAGCATGACGTAATGGGAGGGTGTTATCTCTTTTGTCGAAAATCAGCCGTTTTTGCTCGAACATTAAATGCCTCCAAATGGTATTTAATTAACTTCCCGAGCCCCTGGAAGCATGAAAATCACTTTAAACATGCTAATTTTAGCTCTAACACTGATGATCCACCTACAAATGTGAACTGACGTTCAAAAATAAAACATTTGAAAACGGACCATTTTCCACATTTCTGAAGCATGACGTAATGGGGGGGTGTTATCTCTTTTGTCGAAAATCAGCCGTTTTTGCTCGAACATTAAATGCCTCCAAATGGTATTTAATTAACTTCCCGAGCCGCTGGAAGCATGAAAATCACTTTAAACATGCTAATTTTAGCTCTAACACTGATGATCCACCTACAAATGTGAACTGACGTTCAAAAATAAAACATTTGAAAACGGACGATTTTCCACATTTCTGAAGCATGACGTAATGGGGGGGTGTTATCTCTTTTGTGGAAAATCAGCCGTTTTTGCTCGAACATTAAATGCCTCCAAATGGTATTTATTTCACTTCCCGAGCCCCTGGAAGCATGAAAATCACTTTAAACATGCTAATTTTAGCTCTAACACTGATGATCCACCTACAAATGTGAACTGACGTTCAAAAATAAAACATTTGAAAACGGACCATTTTCCACATTTCTGAAGCATGACGTAATGGGGGGGTGTTATCTCTTTTGTCGAAAATCAGCCGTTTTTGCTCAAACATTAAATGCCTCCAAATGATATTTAATTAACTTCCCGAGCCCCTGGAAGCATGAAAATCACTTTAAACATGCTAATTTTAGCTCTAACACTGATGATCCACCTACAAATGTGAACTGACGTTCAAAAATAAAACATTTGAAAACTGACCATTTTCCACATTTCTGAAGCATGACGTAATGGGGGGGTGTTATCTCTTTTGTGGAAAATCAGCCGTTTTTGCTCGAACATTAAATGCCTCCAAATGGTATTTATTTCACTTCCCGAGCCCCTGGAAGCATGAAAATCACTTTAAACATGCTAATTTTAGCTCTAACACTGATGATCCACCTACAAATGTGAACTGACGTTCAAAAATAAAACATTTGAAAACGGACCATTTTCCACATTTCTGAAGCATGACGTAATGGGGGGGTGTTATCTCTTTTGTCGAAAATCAGCCGTTTTTGCTCGAACATTAAATGCCTCCAAATGGTATTTAATTAACTTCCCGAGCCCCTGGAAGCATGAAAATCACTTTAAACATGCGAATTTTAGCTCTAACACTGATGATCCACCTACAAATGTGAACTGACGTTCAAAAATAAAACATTTGAAAAAGGACCATTTTCCACATTTCTGAAGCATGACGTAATGGGAGGGTGTTATCTCTTTTGTCGAAAATCAGCCGTTTTTGCTCGAACATTAAATGCCTCCAAATGGTATTTAATTAACTTCCCGAGCCCCTGGAAGCATGAAAATCACTTTAAACATGCTAATTTTAGCTCTAACACTGATGATCCACCTACAAATGTGAACTGACGTTCAAAAATAAAACATTTGAAAACGGACCATTTTCCACATTTCTGAAGCATGACGTAATGGGGGGGGTGTTATCTCTTTTGTCGAAAATCAGCCGTTTTTGCTCTAACATTAAATGCCTCCAAATGGTATTTAATTAACTTCCCGGGGTGAAGAAACCCTTTTTGAGAACTCAGAGTGAGTAAATTGGCCATTTTCATGCACTTTTAACCATTCCATAAATCTTGTGTTTTGGGCCCCTGGAAGCATGAAAATCACTTTAAACATGCTAATTTTAGCTCTAACACTGATGATCCACCTACAAATGTGAACTGACGTTCAAAAATAAAACATTTGAAAACGGACCATTTTCCACATTTCTGAAGCATGACGTAATGGGGGGGTGTTATCTCTTTTGTCGAAAATCAGCCGTTTTTGCTCGAACATTAAATGCCTCCAAATGGTATTTAATTAACTTCCCGAGCCCCTGGAAGCATGAAAATCACTTTAAACATGCTAATTTTAGCTCTAACACTGATGATCCACCTACAAATGTGAACTGACGTTCAAAAATAAAACATTTGAAAACGGACCATTTTCCACATTTCTGAAGCATGACGTAATGGGGGGGTGTTATCTCTTTTGTCGAAAATCAGCCGTTTTTGCTCGAACATTAAATGCCTCCAAATGGTATTTAATTAACTTCCCGGGGTGAAGAAACCCTTTTTGAGAACTCAGAGTGAGTAAATTGGCCATTTTCATGCACTTTTAACCATTCCATAAATCTTGTGTTTTGGGCCCCTGGAAGCATGAAAATCACTTTAAACATGCTAATTTTAGCTCTAACACTGATGATCCACCTACAAATGTGAACTGACGTTCAAAAATAAAACATTTGAAAACGGACCATTTTCCACATTTCTGAAGCATGACGTAATGGGGGGGTGTTATCTCTTTTGTCGAAAATCAGCCGTTTTTGCTCTAACATTAAATGCCTCCAAATGGTATTTAATTAACTTCCCGGGGTGAAGAAACCCTTTTTGAGAACTCAGAGTGAGTAAATTGGCCATTTTCATGCACTTTTAACCATTCCATAAATCTTGTGTTTTGGGCCCCTGGAAGCATGAAAATCACTTTAAACATGCTAATTTTAGCTCTAACACTGATGATCCACCTACAAATGTGAACTGACGTTCACAAATAAAACATTTGAAAACGGACCATTTTCCACATTTCTGAAGCATGACGTAATGGGGGGGTGTTATCTCTTTTGTCGAAAATCAGCCGTTTTTGCTCGAACATTAAATGCCTCCAAATGGTATTTAATTAACTTCCCGAGCCCCTGGAAGCATGAAAATCACTTTAAACATGCTAATTTTAGCTCTAACACTGATGATCCACCTACAAATGTGAACTGACGTTCAAAAATAAAACATTTGAAAACGGACCATTTTCCACATTTCTGAAGCATGACGTAATGGGGGGGTGTTATCTCTTTTGTCGAAAATCAGCCGTTTTTGCTCGAACATTAAATGCCTCCAAATGGTATTTAATTAACTTCCCGGGGTGAAGAAACCCTTTTTGAGAACTCCGAGTGAGTAAATTGGCCATTTTCATGCACTTTTAACCATTCCATAAATCTTGTGTTTTGGGCCCCTGGAAGCATGAAAATCACTTTAAACATGCTAATTTTAGCTCTAACACTGATGATCCACCTACAAATGTGAACTGACGTTCAAAAATAAAACATTTGAAAACGGACCATTTTCCACATTTCTGAAGCATGACGTAATGGGGGGGTGTTATCTCTTTTGTCGAAAATCAGCCGTTTTTGCTCGAACATTAAATGCCTCCAAATGGTATTTAATTAACTTCCCGGGGTGAAGAAACCCTTTTTGAGAACTCAGAGTGAGTAAATTGGCCATTTTCATGCACTTTTAACCATTCCATAAATCTTGTGTTTTGGGCCTCTGGAAGCATGAAAATCACTTTAAACATGCTAATTTTAGCTCTAACACTGATGATCCACCTACAAATGTGAACTGACGTTCAAAAATAAAACATTTGAAAACAGACCATTTTCCACATTTCTGAAGCATGACGTAATGGGGGGGTGTTATCTCTTTTGTCGAAAATCAGCCGTTTTTGCTCGAACATTAAATGCCTCCAAATGGTATTTAATTAACTTCCCGAGCCCCTGGAAGCATGAAAATCACTTTAAACATGCTAATTTTAGCTCTAACACTGATGATCCACCTACAAATGTGAACTGACGTTCAAAAATAAAACATTTGAAAACGGACCATTTTCCACATTTCTGAAGCATGACGTAATGGAGGGGTGTTATCTCTTTTGTCGAAAATCAGCCGTTTTTGCTCGAACATTAAATGCCTCCAAATGGTATTTAATTAACTTCCCGGGGTGAAGAAACCTTTTTTGAGAACTCAGAGTGAGTAAATTGGCCATTTTCATGCACTTTTAACCATTCCATAAATCTTGTGTTTTGGGCCCCTGGAAGCATGAAAATCACTTTAAACATGCTAATTTTAGCTCTAACACTGATGATCCACCTACAAATGTGAACTGACGTTCAAAAATAAAACATTTGAAAACGGACCATTTTCCACATTTCTGAAGCATGACGTAATGGGGGTGTGTTATCTCTTTTGTCGAAAATCAGCCGTTTTTGCTCGAACATTAAATGCCTCCAAATGGTATTTAATTAACTTCCCGAGCCCCTGGAAGCATGAAAATCACTTTAAACATGCTAATTTTAGCTCTAACACTGATGATCCACCTACAAATGTGAACTGACGTTCAAAAATAAAACATTTGAAAACGGACCATTTTCCACATTTCTGAAGCATGACGTAATGGGGGGGTGTTATCTCTTTTGTGGAAAATCAGCCTTTTTTGCTCGAACATTAAATGCCTCCAAATGGTATTTAATTAACTTCCCGGGGTGAAGAAACCCTTTTTGAGAACTCAGAGTGAGTAAATTGGCCATTTTCATGCACTTTTAACCATTCCATAAATCTTGTGTTTTGGGCCCCTGGAAGCATGAAAATCACTTTAAACATGCTAATTTTAGCTCTAACACTGATGATCCACCTACAAATGTGAACTGACGTTCAAAAATAAAACATTTGAAAACGGACCATTTTCCACATTTCTGAAGCATGACGTAATGGGGGGGTGTTATCTCTTTTGTCGAAAATCAGCCGTTTTTGCTCGAACATTAAATGCCTCCAAATGGTATTTAATTAACTTCCCGAGCCCCTGGAAGCATGAAAATCACTTTAAACATGCTAATTTTAGCTCTAACACTGATGATCCACCTACAAATGTGAACTGACGTTCAAAAATAAAACATTTGAAAATGGACCATTTTCCACATTTCTGAAGCATGACGTAATGGGGGGGTGTTATCTCTTTTGTCGAAAATCAGCCGTTTTTGCTCGAACATTAAATGCCTCCAAATGGTATTTAATTAACTTCCCGAGCCCCTGGAAGCATGAAAATCACTTTAAACATGCTAATTTTAGCTCTAACACTGATGATCCACCTACAAATGTGAACTGACGTTCAAAAATAAAACATTTGAAAATGGACCATTTTCCACATTTCTGAAGCATGACGTAATGGGGGGGTGTTATCTCTTTTGTCGAAAATCAGCCGTTTTTGCTCGAACATTAAATGCCTCCAAATGGTATTTAATTAACTTCCCGGGGTGAAGAAACCCTTTTTGAGAACTCAGAGTGAGTAAATTGGCCATTTTCATGCACTTTTAACCATTCCATAAATCTTGTGTTTTGGGCCCCTGGAAGCATGAAAATCACTTTAAACATGCTAATTTTAGCTCTAACACTGATGATCCACCTACAAATGTGAACTGACGTTCAAAAATAAAACATTTGAAAATGGACCATTTTCCACATTTCTGAATCATGACGTAATGGGGGGGTGTTATCTCTTTTGTCGAAAATCAGCCGTTTTTGCTCGAACATTAAATGCCTCCAAATGGTATTTAATTAACTTCCCGAGCCCCTGGAAGCATGAAAATCACTTTAAACATGCTAATTTTAGCTCTAACACTGATGATCCACCTACAAATGTGAACTGACGTTCAAAAATAAAACATTTGAAAACGGACCATTTTCCACATTTCTGAAGCATGACGTACTGGGGGGGTGTTATCTCTTTTGTCGAAAATCAGCCGTTTTTGCTCGAACATTAAATGCCTCCAAATGGTATTTAATTAACTTCCCGGGGTGAAGAAACCCTTTTTGAGAACTCAGAGTGAGTAAATTGGCCATTTTCATGCACTTTTAACCATTCCATAAATCTTGTGTTTTGGGCCCCTGGAAGCATGAAAATCACTTTAAACATGCTAATTTTAGCTCTAACACTGATGATCCACCTACAAATGTGAACTGACGTTCAAAAATAAAACATTTGAAAACGGACCATTTTCCACATTTCTGAAGCATGACGTAATGGGGGGGTGTTATCTCTTTTGTCGAAAATCAGCCGTTTTTGCTCGAACATTAAATGCCTCCAAATGGTATTTAATTAACTTCCCGAGCCCCTGGAAGCATGAAAATCACTTTAAACATGCTAATTTTAGCTCTAACACTGATGATCCACCTAGAAATGTGAACTGACGTTCAAAAATAAAACATTTGAAAACGGACCATTTTCCACATTTCTGAAGCATGACGTAATGGGGGGGTGTTATCTCTTTTGTCGAAAATCAGCCGTTTTTTGCTCGAACATTAAATGCCTCCAAATGGTATTTAATTAACTTCCCGGGGTGAAGAAACCCTTTTTGAGAACGCAGAGTGAGTAAATTGGCCATTTTCATGCACTTTTAACCATTCCATAAATCTTGTGTTTTGGGCCCCTGGAAGCATGAAAATCACTTTAAACATGCTAATTTTAGCTCTAACACTGATGATCCACCTACAAATGTGAACTGACGTTAAAAAATAAAACATTTGAAAACGGACCATTTTCCACATTTCTGAAGCATGACGTAATGGGGGGGTGTTATCTCTTTTGTTGAAAATCAGCCGTTTTTGCTCTAACATTAAATGCCTCCAAATGGTATTTAATTAACTTCCCGGGGTGAAGAAACCCTTTTTGAGAACTCAGAGTGAGTAAATTGGCCATTTTCATGCACTTTTAACCATTCCATAAATCTTGTGTTTTGGGCCCCTGGAAGCATGAAAATCACTTTAAACATGCTAATTTTAGCTCTAACACTGATGATCCACCTACAAATGTGAACTGACGTTCAAAAATAAAACATTTGAAAACGGACCATTTTCCACATTTCTGAAGCATGACGTAATGGGGGGGTGTTATCTCTTTTGTCGAAAATCAGCCGTTTTTGCTCGAACATTAAATGCCTCCAAATGGTATTTAATTAACTTCCCGAGCCGCTGGAAGCATAAAAATCACTTTAAACATGCTAATTTTAGCTCTAACACTGATGATCCACCTACAAATGTGAACTGACGTTCAAAAATAAAACATTTGAAAACGGACGATTTTCCACATTTCTGAAGCATGACGTAATGGGGGGGTGTTATCTCTTTTGTGGAAAATCAGCCGTTTTTGCTCGAACATTAAATGCCTCCAAATGGTATTTATTTCACTTCCCGAGCCCCTGGAAGCATGAAAATCACTTTAAACATGCTAATTTTAGCTCTAACACTGATGATCCACCTACAAATGTGAACTGACGTTCAAAAATAAAACATTTGAAAACGGACCATTTTCCACATTTCTGAAGCATGACGTAATGGGGGGGGTGTTATCTCTTTTGTCGAAAATCAGCCGTTTTTGCTCAAACATTAAATGCCTCCAAATGATATTTAATTAACTTCCCGAGCCCCTGGAAGCATGAAAATCACTTTAAACATGCTAATTTTAGCTCTAACACTGATGATCCACCTACAAATGTGAACTGACGTTCAAAAATAAAACATTTGAAAACTGACCATTTTCCACATTTCTGAAGCATGACGTAATGGGGGGGTGTTATCTCTTTTGTGGAAAATCAGCCGTTTTTGCTCGAACATTAAATGCCTCCAAATGGTATTTATTTCACTTCCCGAGCCCCTGGAAGCATGAAAATCACTTTAAACATGCTAATTTTAGCTCTAACACTGATGATCCACCTACAAATGTGAACTGACGTTCAAAAATAAAACATTTGAAAACGGACCATTTTCCACATTTCTGAAGCATGACGTAATGGGGGGGTGTTATCTCTTTTGTCGAAAATCAGCCGTTTTTGCTCGAACATTAAATGCCTCCAAATGGTATTTAATTAACTTCCCGAGCCCCTGGAAGCATGAAAGCCACTTTAAACATGCTAATTTTAGCTCTAACACTGATGATCCACCTACAAATGTGAACTGACGTTCAAAAATAAAACATTTGAAAACGGACCATTTTCCACATTTCTGAAGCATGACGTAATGGGAGGGTGTTATCTCTTTTGTCGAAAATCAGCCGTTTTTGCTCGAACATTAAATGCCTCCAAATGGTATTTAATTAACTTCCCGAGCCCCTGGAAGCATGAAAATCACTTTAAACATGCTAATTTTAGCTCTAACACTGATGATCCACCTACAAATGTGAACTGACGTTCAAAAATAAAACATTTGAAAACGGACCATTTTCCACATTTCTGAAGCATGGCGTAATGGGGGGTGTTATCTCTTTTGTCGAAAATCAGCCGTTTTTGCTCTAACATTAAATGCCTCCAAATGGTATTTAATTAACTTCCCGGGGTGAAGAAACCCTTTTTGAGAACTCAGAGTGAGTAAATTGGCCATTTTCATGCACTTTTAACCATTCCATAAATCTTGTGTTTTGGGCCCCTGGAAGCATGAAAATCACTTTAAACATGCTAATTTTAGCTCTAACACTGATGATCCACCTACAAATGTGAACTGACGTTCAAAAATAAAACATTTGAAAACGGACCATTTTCCACATTTCTGAAGCATGACGTAATGGGGGGGTGTTATCTCTTTTGTCGAAAATCAGCCGTTTTTGCTCGAACATTAAATGCCTCCAAATGGTATTTAATTAACTTCCCGAGCCCCTGGAAGCATGAAAATCACTTTAAACATGCTAATTTTAGCTCTAACACTGATGATCCACCTACAAATGTGAACTGACGTTCAAAAATTAAACATTTGAAAACGGACCATTTTCCACATTTCTGAAGCATGACGTAATGGGAGGGTGTTATCTCTTTTGTCGAAAATCAGCCGTTTTTGCTCGAACATTAAATGCCTCCAAATGGTATTTAATTAACTTCCCGAGCCCCTGGAAGCATGAAAATCACTTTAAACATGCTAATTTTAGCTCTAACACTGATGATCCACCTACAAATGTGAACTGACGTTCAAAAATGAAACATTTGAAAATGGACCATTTTCCACATTTCTGAAGCATGACGTAATGGGGGGGTGTTATCTCTTTTGTCGAAAATCAGCCGTTTTTGCTCGAACATTAAATGCCTCCAAATGGTATTTAATTAACTTCCCGAGCCCCTGGAAGCATGAAAATCACTTTAAACATGCTAATTTTAGCTCTAACACTGATGATCCACCTACAAATGTGAACTGACGTTCAAAAATAAAACATTTGAAAATGGACCATTTTCCACATTTCTGAAGCATGACGTAATGGGGGGGTGTTATCTCTTTTGTCGAAAATCAGCCGTTTTTGCTCGAACATTAAATGCCTCCAAATGGTATTTAATTAACTTCCCGGGGTGAAGAAACCCTTTTTGAGAACTCAGAGTGAGTAAATTGGCCATTTTCATGCACTTTTAACCATTCCATAAATCTTGTGTTTTGGGCCCCTGGAAGCATGAAAATCACTTTAAACATGCTAATTTTAGCTCTAACACTGATGATCCACCTACAAATGTGAACTGACGTTCAAAAATAAAACATTTGAAAACGGACCATTTTCCACATTTCTGAATCATGACGTAATGGGGGGGTGTTATCTCTTTTGTCGAAAATCAGCCGTTTTTGCTCGAACATTAAATGCCTCCAAATGGTATTTAATTAACTTCCCGAGCCCCTGGAAGCATGAAAATCACTTTAAACATGCTAATTTTAGCTCTAACACTGATGATCCACCTACAAATGTGAACTGACGTTCAAAAATAAAACATTTGAAAACGGACCATTTTCCACATTTCTGAAGCATGACGTACTGGGGGGGTGTTATCTCTTTTGTCGAAAATCAGCCGTTTTTGCTCGAACATTAAATGCCTCCAAATGGTATTTAATTAACTTCCCGGGGTGAAGAAACCCTTTTTGAGAACTCAGAGTGAGTAAATTGGCCATTTTCATGCACTTTTAACCATTCCATAAATCTTGTGTTTTGGGCCCCTGGAAGCATGAAAATCACTTTAAACATGCTAATTTTAGCTCTAACACTGATGATCCACCTACAAATGTGAACTGACGTTCAAAAATAAAACATTTGAAAACGGACCATTTTCCACATTTCTGAAGCATGACGTAATGGGGGGTGTTATCTCTTTTGTCGAAAATCAGCCGTTTTTGCTCGAACATTAAATGCCTCCAAATGGTATTTAATTAACTTCCCGAGCCCCTGGAATCATGAAAATCACTTTAAACATGCTAATTTTAGCTCTAACACTGATGATCCACCTACAAATGTGAACTGACGTTCAAAAATAAAACATTTGAAAACGGACCATTTTCCACATTTCTGAAGCATGACGTAATGGGGGGGTGTTATCTCTTTTGTGGAAAATCAGCCTTTTTTGCTCGAACATTAAATGCCTCCAAATGGTATTTAATTAACTTCCCGGGGTGAAGAAACCCTTTTTGAGAACTCAGAGTGAGTAAATTGGCCATTTTCATGCACTTTTAACCATTCCATAAATCTTGTGTTTTGGGCCCCTGGAAGCATGAAAATCACTTTAAACATGCTAATTTTAGCTCTAACACTGATGATCCACCTACAAATGTGAACTGACGTTCAAAAATAAAACATTTGAAAACTGACCATTTTCCACATTTCTGAAGCATGACGTAATGGGGGGGTGTTATCTCTTTTGTCGAAAATCAGCCGTTTTTGCTCGAACATTAAATGCCTCCAAATGGTATTTAATTAACTTCCCGAGCCCCTGGAAGCATGAAAATCACTTTAAACATGCTAATTTTAGCTCTAACACTGATGATCCACCTACAAATGTGAACTGACGTTCAAAAATAAAACATTTGAAAATGGACCATTTTCCACATTTCTGAAGCATGACGTAATGGGGGGGTGTTATCTCTTTTGTCGAAAATCAGCCGTTTTTGCTCAAACATTAAATGCCTCCAAATGGTATTTAATTAACTTCCCGAGCCCCTGGAAGCATGAAAATCACTTTAAACATGCTAATTTTAGCTCTAACACTGATGATCCACCTACAAATGTGAACTGACGTTCAAAAATAAAACATTTGAAAACGGACCATTTTCCACATTTCTGAAGCATGACGTAATGGGGGGTGTTATCTCTTTTGTCGAAAATCAGCCGTTTTTGCTCGAACATTAAATGCCTCCAAATGGTATTTAATTAACTTCCCGGGGTGAAGAAACCCTTTTTGAGAACCCAGAGTGAGTAAATTGGCCATTTTCATGCACTTTTAACCATTCCATAAATCTTGTGTTTTGGGCCCCTGGAAGCATGAAAATCACTTTAAACATGCTAATTTTAGCTCTAACACTGATGATCCACCTACAAATGTGAACTGACGTTCAAAAATAAAACATTTGAAAACGGACCATTTTCCACATTTCTGAAGCATGACGTAATGGGGGGTGTTATCTCTTTTGTCGAAAATCAGCCGTTTTTGCTCGAACATTAAATGCCTCCAAATGGTATTTAATTAACGTCCCGAGCCCCTGGAAGCATGAAAATCACTTTAAACATGCTAATTTTAGCTCTAACACTGATGATCCACCTACAAATGTGAACTGACGTTCAAAAATAAAACATTTGAAAACGGACCATTTTCCACATTTCTGAAGCATGACGTACTGGGGGGGTGTTATCTCTTTTGTCGAAAATCAGCCGTTTTTGCTCGAACATTAAATGCCTCCAAATGGTATTTAATTAACTTCCCGGGGTGAAGAAACCCTTTTTGAGAACTCAGAGTGAGTAAATTGGCCATTTTCATGCACTTTTAACCATTCCATAAATCTTGTGTTTTGGGCCCCTGGAAGCATGAAAATCACTTTAAACATGCTAATTTTAGCTCTAACACTGATGATCCACCTACAAATGTGAACTGACGTTCAAAAATAAAACATTTGAAAATGGACCATTTTCCACATTTCTGAAGCATGACGTAATGGGGGGGTGTTATCTCTTTTGTCGAAAATCAGCCGTTTTTGCTCGAACATTAAATGCCTCCAAATGGTATTTAATTAACTTCCCGAGCCCCTGGAAGCATGAAAATCACTTTAAACATGCTAATTTTAGCTCTAACACTGATGATCCACCTACAAATGTGAACTGACGTTCAAAAATAAAACATTTGAAAACGGACCATTTTCCACATTTCTGAAGCATGACGTAATGGGGGGGTGTTATCTCTTTTGTCGAAAATCAGCCGTTTTTTGCTCGAACATTAAATGCCTCCAAATGGTATTTAATTAACTTCCCGGGGTGAAGAAACCCTTTTTGAGAACTCAGAGTGAGTAAATTGGCCATTTTCATGCACTTTTAACCATTCCATAAATCTTGTGTTTTGGGCCCCTGGAAGCATGAAAATCACTTTAAACATGCTAATTTTAGCTCTAACACTGATGATCCACCTACAAATGTGAACTGACGTTCAAAAATAAAACATTTGAAAACGGACCATTTTCCACATTTCTGAAGCATGACGTAATGGGGGGGTGTTATCTCTTTTGTCGAAAATCAGCCGTTTTTTGCTCGAACATTAAATGCCTCCAAATGGTATTTAATTAACTTCCCGGGGTGAAGAAACCCTTTTTGAGAACTCAGAGTGAGTAAATTGGCCATTTTCATGCACTTTTAACCATTCCATAAATCTTGTGTTTTGGGCCCCTGGAAGCATGAAAATCACTTTAAACATGCTAATTTTAGCTCTAACACTGATGATCCACCTACAAATGTGAACTGACGTTAAAAAATAAAACATTTGAAAACGGACCATTTTCCACATTTCTGAAGCATGACGTAATGGGGGGGTGTTATCTCTTTTGTCGAAAATCTGCCGTTTTTGCTCGAACATTAAATGCCTCCAAATGGTATTTAATTAACTTCCCGGGGTGAAGAAACCCTTTTTGAGAACTCAGAGTGAGTAAATTGGCCATTTTCATGCACTTTTAACCATTCCATAAATCTTGTGTTTTGGGCCCCTGGAAGCATGAAAATCACTTTAAACATGCTAATTTTAGCTCTAACACTGATGATCCACCTACAAATGTGAACTGATGTTCAAAAATAAAACATTTGAAAACGGACCATTTTCCACATTTCTGAAGCATGACGTAATGGGGGGGTGTTATCTCTTTTGTTGAAAATCAGCCGTTTTTGCTCTAACATTAAATGCCTCCAAATGGTATTTAATTAACTTCCCGGGGTGAAGAAACCCTTTTTGAGAACTCAGAGTGAGTAAATTGGCCATTTTCATGCACTTTTAACCATTCCATAAATCTTGTGTTTTGGGCCCCTGGAAGCATGAAAATCACTTTAAACATGCTAATTTTAGCTCTAACACTGATGATCCACCTACAAATGTGAACTGACGTTCAAAAATAAAACATTTGAAAACGGACCATTTTCCACATTTCTGAAGCATGACGTAATGGGGGGGTGTTATCTCTTTTGTCGAAAATCAGCCGTTTTTGCTCGAACATTAAATGCCTCCAAATGGTATTTAATTAACTTCCCGAGCCGCTGGAAGCATGAAAATCACTTTAAACATGCTAATTTTAGCTCTAACACTGATGATCCACCTACAAATGTGAACTGACGTTCAAAAATAAAACATTTGAAAACGGACGATTTTCCACATTTCTGAAGCATGACGTAATGGGGGGGTGTTATCTCTTTTGTGGAAAATCAGCCGTTTTTGCTCGAACATTAAATGCCTCCAAATGGTATTTATTTCACTTCCCGAGCCCCTGGAAGCATGAAAATCACTTTAAACATGCTAATTTTAGCTCTAACACTGATGATCCACCTACAAATGTGAACTGACGTTCAAAAATAAAACATTTGAAAACGGACCATTTTCCACATTTCTGAAGCATGACGTAATGGGGGGGTGTTATCTCTTTTGTCGAAAATCAGCCGTTTTTGCTCAAACATTAAATGCCTCCAAATGATATTTAATTAACTTCCCGAGCCCCTGGAAGCATGAAAATCACTTTAAACATGCTAATTTTAGCTCTAACACTGATGATCCACCTACAAATGTGAACTGACGTTCAAAAATAAAACATTTGAAAACTGACCATTTTCCACATTTCTGAAGCATGACGTAATGGGGGGGTGTTATCTCTTTTGTGGAAAATCAGCCGTTTTTGCTCGAACATTAAATGCCTCCAAATGGTATTTATTTCACTTCCCGAGCCCCTGGAAGCATGAAAATCACTTTAAACATGCTAATTTTAGCTCTAACACTGATGATCCACCTACAAATGTGAACTGACGTTCAAAAATAAAACATTTGAAAACGGACCATTTTCCACATTTCTGAAGCATGACGTAATGGGGGGGTGTTATCTCTTTTGTCGAAAATCAGCCGTTTTTGCTCGAACATTAAATGCCTCCAAATGGTATTTAATTAACTTCCCGAGCCCCTGGAAGCATGAAAATCACTTTAAACATGCGAATTTTAGCTCTAACACTGATGATCCACCTACAAATGTGAACTGACGTTCAAAAATAAAACATTTGAAAAAGGACCATTTTCCACATTTCTGAAGCATGACGTAATGGGAGGGTGTTATCTCTTTTGTCGAAAATCAGCCGTTTTTGCTCGAACATTAAATGCCTCCAAATGGTATTTAATTAACTTCCCGAGCCCCTGGAAGCATGAAAATCACTTTAAACATGCTAATTTTAGCTCTAACACTGATGATCCACCTACAAATGTGAACTGACGTTCAAAAATAAAACATTTGAAAACGGACCATTTTCCACATTTCTGAAGCATGACGTAATGGGGGGGGTGTTATCTCTTTTGTCGAAAATCAGCCGTTTTTGCTCTAACATTAAATGCCTCCAAATGGTATTTAATTAACTTCCCGGGGTGAAGAAACCCTTTTTGAGAACTCAGAGTGAGTAAATTGGCCATTTTCATGCACTTTTAACCATTCCATAAATCTTGTGTTTTGGGCCCCTGGAAGCATGAAAATCACTTTAAACATGCTAATTTTAGCTCTAACACTGATGATCCACCTACAAATGTGAACTGACGTTCAAAAATAAAACATTTGAAAACGGACCATTTTCCACATTTCTGAAGCATGACGTAATGGGGGGGTGTTATCTCTTTTGTCGAAAATCAGCCGTTTTTGCTCGAACATTAAATGCCTCCAAATGGTATTTAATTAACTTCCCGAGCCCCTGGAAGCATGAAAATCACTTTAAACATGCTAATTTTAGCTCTAACACTGATGATCCACCTACAAATGTGAACTGACGTTCAAAAATAAAACATTTGAAAACGGACCATTTTCCACATTTCTGAAGCATGACGTAATGGGGGGGTGTTATCTCTTTTGTGGAAAATCAGCCTTTTTTGCTCGAACATTAAATGCCTCCAAATGGTATTTAATTAACTTCCCGGGGTGAAGAAACCCTTTTTGAGAACTCAGAGTGAGTAAATTGGCCATTTTCATGCACTTTTAACCATTCCATAAATCTTGTGTTTTGGGCCCCTGGAAGCATGAAAATCACTTTAAACATGCTAATTTTAGCTCTAACACTGATGATCCACCTACAAATGTGAACTGACGTTCAAAAATAAAACATTTGAAAACGGACCATTTTCCACATTTCTGAAGCATGACGTAATGGGGGGGTGTTATCTCTTTTGTCGAAAATCAGCCGTTTTTGCTCGAACATTAAATGCCTCCAAATGGTATTTAATTAACTTCCCGAGCCCCTGGAAGCATGAAAATCACTTTAAACATGCTAATTTTAGCTCTAACACTGATGATCCACCTACAAATGTGAACTGACGTTCAAAAATAAAACATTTGAAAACGGACCATTTTCCACATTTCTGAAGCATGACGTAATGGGGGGGTGTTATCTCTTTTGTCGAAAATCAGCCGTTTTTGCTCGAACATTAAATGCCTCCAAATGGTATTTAATTAACTTCCCGGGGTGAAGAAACCCTTTTTGAGAACTCAGAGTGAGTAAATTGGCCATTTTCATGCACTTTTAACCATTCCATAAATCTTGTGTTTTGGGCCCCTGGAAGCATGAAAATCACTTTAAACATGCTAATTTTAGCTCTAACACTGATGATCCACCTACAAATGTGAACTGACGTTCAAAAATAAAACATTTGAAAACGGACCATTTTCCACATTTCTGAAGCATGACGTAATGGGGGGGTGTTATCTCTTTTGTCGAAAATCAGCCGTTTTTGCTCTAACATTAAATGCCTCCAAATGGTATTTAATTAACTTCCCGGGGTGAAGAAACCCTTTTTGAGAACTCAGAGTGAGTAAATTGGCCATTTTCATGCACTTTTAACCATTCCATAAATCTTGTGTTTTGGGCCCCTGGAAGCATGAAAATCACTTTAAACATGCTAATTTTAGCTCTAACACTGATGATCCACCTACAAATGTGAACTGACGTTCAAAAATAAAACATTTGAAAACGGACCATTTTCCACATTTCTGAAGCATGACGTAATGGGGGGGTGTTATCTCTTTTGTCGAAAATCAGCCGTTTTTGCTCGAACATTAAATGCCTCCAAATGGTATTTAATTAACTTCCCGAGCCCCTGGAAGCATGAAAATCACTTTAAACATGCTAATTTTAGCTCTAACACTGATGATCCACCTACAAATGTGAACTGACGTTCAAAAATAAAACATTTGAAAACGGACCATTTTCCACATTTCTGAAGCATGACGTAATGGGGGGGTGTTATCTCTTTTGTCGAAAATCAGCCGTTTTTGCTCGAACATTAAATGCCTCCAAATGGTATTTAATTAACTTCCCGGGGTGAAGAAACCCTTTTTGAGAACTCAGAGTGAGTAAATTGGCCATATTCATGCACTTTTAACCATTCCATAAATCTTGTGTTTTGGGCCCCTGGAAGCATGAAAATCACTTTAAACATGCTAATTTTAGCTCTAACACTGATGATCCACCTACAAAGGTGAACTGACGTTCAAAAATAAAACATTTGAAAACGGACCATTTTCCACATTTCTGAAGCATGACGTAATGGGGGGGTGTTATCTCTTTTGTCGAAAATCAGCCGTTTTTGCTCGAACATTAAATGCCTCCAAATGGTATTTAATTAACTTCCCGAGCCCCTGGAAGCATGAAAATCACTTTAAACATGCTAATTTTAGCTCTAACACTGATGATCCACCTACAAATGTGAACTGACGTTCAAAAATAAAACATTTGAAAACGGACCATTTTCCACATTTCTGAAGCATGACGTAATGGGGGGGTGTTATCTCTTTTGTCGAAAATCAGCCGTTTTTGCTCGAACATTAAATGCCTCCAAATGGTATTTAATTAACTTCCCGAGCCCCTGGAAGCATGAAAATCACTTTAAACATGCTAATTTTAGCTCTAACACTGATGATCCACCTACAAATGTGAACTGACGTTCAAAAATAAAACATTTGAAAACGGACCATTTTCCACATTTCTGAAGCATGACGTAATGGGGGGGTGTTATCTCTTTTGTCGAAAATCAGCCGTTTTTGCTCGAACATTAAATGCCTCCAAATGGTATTTAATTAACTTCCCGAGCCCCTGGAAGCATGAAAATCACTTTAAACATGCTAATTTTAGCTCTAACACTGATGATCCACCTACAAATGTGAACTGACGTTCAAAAATAAAACATTTGAAAACGGACCATTTTCCACATTTCTGAAGCATGACGTAATGGGGGGGTGTTATCTCTTTTGTTGAAAATCAGCCGTTTTTGCTCTAACATTAAATGCCTCCAAATGGTATTTAATTAACTTCCCGGGGTGAAGAAACCCTTTTTGAGAACTCAGAGTGAGTAAATTGGCCATTTTCATGCACTTTTAACCATTCCATAAATCTTGTGTTTTGGGCCCCTGGAAGCATGAAAATCACTTTAAACATGCTAATTTTAGCTCTAACACTGATGATCCACCTACAAATGTGAACTGACGTTCAAAAATAAAACATTTGAAAACGGACCATTTTCCACATTTCTGAAGCATGACGTAATGGGGGGGTGTTATCTCTTTTGTCGAAAATCAGCCGTTTTTGCTCGAACATTAAATGCCTCCAAATGGTATTTATTTCACTTCCCGAGCCCCTGGAAGCATGAAAATCACTTTAAACATGCTAATTTTAGCTCTAACACTGATGATCCACCTACAAATGTGAACTGACGTTCAAAAATAAAACATTTGAAAACGGACCATTTTCCACATTTCTGAAGCATGACGTAATGGGGGGGTGTTATCTCTTTTGTCGAAAATCAGCCGTTTTTGCTCAAACATTAAATGCCTCCAAATTATATTTAATTAACTTCCCGAGCCCCTGGAAGCATGAAAATCACTTTAAACATGCTAATTTTAGCTCTAACACTGATGATCCACCTACAAATGTGAACTGACGTTCAAAAATAAAACATTTGAAAACGGACCATTTTCCACATTTCTGAAGCATGACGTAATGGGGGGTGTTATCTCTTTTGTCGAAAATCAGCCGTTTTTGCTCGAACATTAAATGCCTCCAAATGGTATTTAATTAACTTCCCGGGGTGAAGAAACCCTTTTTGAGAACTCAGAGTCAGTAAATTGGCCATTTTCATGCACTTTTAACCATTCCATAAATCTTGTGTTTTGGGCCCCTGGAAGCATGAAAATCACTTTAAACATGCTAATTTTAGCTCTAACACTGATGATCCACCTACAAATGTGAACTGACGTTCAAAAATAAAACATTTGAAAACGGACCATTTTCCACATTTCTGAAGCATGACGTAATGGGAGGGTGTTATCTCTTTTGTCGAAAATCAGCCGTTTTTGCTCGAACATTAAATGCCTCCAAATGGTATTTAATTAACTTCCCGAGCCCCTGGAAGCATGAAAATCACTTTAAACATGCTAATTTTAGCTCTAACACTGATGATCCACCTACAAATGTGAACTGACGTTCAAAAATAAAACATTTGAAAACGGACCATTTTCCACATTTCTGAAGCATGACGTAATGGGGGGGTGTTATCTCTTTTGTCGAAAATCAGCCGTTTTTGCTCGAACATTAAATGCCTCCAAATGGTATTTAATTAACTTCCCGAGCCCCTGGAAGCATGAAAATCACTTTAAACATGCTAATTTTAGCTCTAACACTGATGATCCACCTACAAATGTGAACTGACGTTCAAAAATAAAACATTTGAAAACGGACCATTTTCCACATTTCTGAAGCATGACGTAATGGGGGGGTGTTATCTCTTTTGTCGAAAATCAGCCGTTTTTGCTCGAACATTAAATGCCTCCAAATGGTATTTAATTAACTTCCCGGGGTGAAGAAACCCTTTTTGAGAACTCAGAGTGAGTAAATTGGCCATTTTCATGCACTTTTAACCATTCCATAAATCTTGTGTTTTGGGCCCCTGGAAGCATGAAAATCACTTTAAACATGCTAATTTTAGCTCTAACACTGATGATCCACCTACAAAGGTGAACTGACGTTCAAAAATAAAACATTTGAAAACGGACCATTTTCCACATTTCTGAAGCATGACGTAATGGGGGGGTGTTATCTCTTTTGTCGAAAATCAGCCGTTTTTGCTCGAACATTAAATGCCTCCAAATGGTATTTAATTAACTTCCCGAGCCCCTGGAAGCATGAAAATCACTTTAAACATGCTAATTTTAGCTCTAACACTGATGATCCACCTACAAATGTGAACTGACGTTCAAAAATAAAACATTTGAAAACGGACCATTTTCCACATTTCTGAAGCATGACGTAATGGGGGGGTGTTATCTCTTTTGTCGAAAATCAGCCGTTTTTGCTCGAACATTAAATGCCTCCAAATGGTATTTAATTAACTTCCCGAGCCCCTGGAAGCATGAAAATCACTTTAAACATGCTAATTTTAGCTCTAACACTGATGATCCACCTACAAATGTGAACTGACGTTCAAAAATAAAACATTTGAAAACGGACCATTTTCCACATTTCTGAAGCATGACGTAATGGGGGGGTGTTATCTCTTTTGTGGAAAATCAGCCTTTTTTGCTCGAACATTAAATGCCTCCAAATGGTATTTAATTAACTTCCCGAGCCCCTGGAAGCATGAAAATCACTTTAAACATGCTAATTTTAGCTCTAACACTGATGATCCACCTACAAATGTGAACTGACGTTCAAAAATAAAACATTTGAAAACGGACCATTTTCCACATTTCTGAAGCATGACGTAATGGGGGGGTGTTATCTCTTTTGTCGAAAATCAGCCGTTTTTGCTCGAACATTAAATGCCTCCAAATGGTATTTATTTCACTTCCCGAGCCCCTGGAAGCATGAAAATCACTTTAAACATGCTAATTTTAGCTCTAACACTGATGATCCACCTACAAATGTGAACTGACGTTCAAAAATAAAACATTTGAAAACGGACCATTTTCCACATTTCTAAAGCATGACGTAATGGGGGGGTGTTAGCTCTTTCGTCGAAAATCAGCCGTTTTTGCTCGAACATTAAAATCCTCCAAATGGTATTTAATTAACTTCCCGGGGTGAAGAAACCCTTTTTGAGAACTCAGAGTGAGTAAATTGGCCATTTTCATGCACTTTTAACCATTCCATAAATCTTGTGTTTTGGGCCCCTGGAAGCATGAAAATCACTTTAAACATGCTAATTTTAGCTCTAACACTGATGATCCACCTACAAATGTGAACTGACGTTCAAAAATAAAACATTTGAAAACGGACCATTTTCCACATTTCTGAAGCATGACGTAATGGGGGGTGTTATCTCTTTTGTCGAAAATCAGCCGTTTTTGCTCGAACATTAAATGCCTCCAAATGGTATTTAATTAACTTCCCGGGGTGAAGAAACCCTTTTTGAGAACTCAGAGTGAGTAAATTGGCCATTTTCATGCACTTTTAACCATTCCATAAATCTTGTGTTTTGGGCCCCTGGAAGCATGAAAATCACTTTAAACATGCTAATTTTAGCTCTAACACTGATGATCCACCTACAAATGTGAACTGACGTTCAAAAATAAAACATTTGAAAACGGACCATTTTCCACATTTCTGAAGCATGACGTAATGGGGGGGTGTTATCTCTTTTGTCGAAAATCAGCCGTTTTTGCTCGAACATTAAATGCCTCCAAATGGTATTTAATTAACTTCCCGAGCCCCTGGAAGCATGAAAATCACTTTAAACATGCTAATTTTAGCTCTAACACTGATGATCCACCTACAAATGTGAACTGACGTTCAAAAATTAAACATTTGAAAACGGACCATTTTCCACATTTCTGAAGCATGACGTAATGGGAGGGTGTTATCTCTTTTGTCGAAAATCAGCCGTTTTTGCTCGAACATTAAATGCCTCCAAATGGTATTTAATTAACTTCCCGAGCCCCTGGAAGCATGAAAATCACTTTAAACATGCTAATTTTAGCTCTAACACTGATGATCCACCTACAAATGTGAACTGACGTTCAAAAATGAAACATTTGAAAATGGACCATTTTCCACATTTCTGAAGCATGACGTAATGGGGGGGTGTTATCTCTTTTGTCGAAAATCAGCCGTTTTTGCTCGAACATTAAATGCCTCCAAATGGTATTTAATTAACTTCCCGAGCCCCTGGAAGCATGAAAATCACTTTAAACATGCTAATTTTAGCTCTAACACTGATGATCCACCTACAAATGTGAACTGACGTTCAAAAATAAAACATTTGAAAACGGACCATTTTCCACATTTCTGAAGCATGACGTACTGGGGGGGTGTTATCTCTTTTGTCGAAAATCAGCCGTTTTTGCTCGAACATTAAATGCCTCCAAATGGTATTTAATTAACTTCCCGGGGTGAAGAAACCCTTTTTGAGAACTCAGAGTGAGTAAATTGGCCATTTTCATGCACTTTTAACCATTCCATAAATCTTGTGTTTTGGGCCCCTGGAAGCATGAAAATCACTTTAAACATGCTAATTTTAGCTCTAACACTGATGATCCACCTACAAATGTGAACTGACGTTCAAAAATAAAACATTTGAAAACGGACCATTTTCCACATTTCTGAAGCATGACGTAATGGGGGGTGTTATCTCTTTTGTCGAAAATCAGCCGTTTTTGCTCGAACATTAAATGCCTCCAAATGGTATTTAATTAACTTCCCGAGCCCCTGGAAGCATGAAAATCACTTTAAACATGCTAATTTTAGCTCTAACACTGATGATCCACCTACAAATGTGAACTGACGTTCAAAAATAAAACATTTGAAAACGGACCATTTTCCACATTTCTGAAGCATGACGTAATGGGGGGGTGTTATCTCTTTTGTCGAAAATCAGCCGTTTTTTGCTCGAACATTAAATGCCTCCAAATGGTATTTAATTAACTTCCCGGGGTGAAGAAACCCTTTTTGAGAACTCAGAGTGAGTAAATTGGCCATTTTCATGCACTTTTAACCATTCCATAAATCTTGTGTTTTGGGCCCCTGGAAGCATGAAAATCACTTTAAACATGCTAATTTTAGCTCTAACACTGATGATCCACCTACAAATGTGAACTGACGTTAAAAAATAAAACATTTGAAAACGGACCATTTTCCACATTTCTGAAGCATGACGTAATGGGGGGGTGTTATCTCTTTTGTCGAAAATCTGCCGTTTTTGCTCGAACATTAAATGCCTCCAAATGGTATTTAATTAACTTCCCGGGGTGAAGAAACCCTTTTTGAGAACTCAGAGTGAGTAAATTGGCCATTTTCATGCACTTTTAACCATTCCATAAATCTTGTGTTTTGGGCCCCTGGAAGCATGAAAATCACTTTAAACATGCTAATTTTAGCTCTAACACTGATGATCCACCTACAAATGTGAACTGACGTTCAAAAATAAAACATTTGAAAACGGACCATTTTCCACATTTCTGAAGCATGACGTAATGGGGGGGTGTTATCTCTTTTGTTGAATATCAGCCGTTTTTGCTCTAACATTAAATGCCTCCAAATGGTATTTAATTAACTTCCCGGGGTGAAGAAACCCTTTTTGAGAACTCAGAGTGAGTAAATTGGCCATTTTCATGCACTTTTAACCATTCCATAAATCTTGTGTTTTGGGCCCCTGGAAGCATGAAAATCACTTTAAACATGCTAATTTTAGCTCTAACACTGATGATCCACCTACAAATGTGAACTGACGTTCAAAAATAAAACATTTGAAAACGGACCATTTTCCACATTTCTGAAGCATGACGTAATGGGGGGGTGTTATCTCTTTTGTCGAAAATCAGCCGTTTTTGCTCGAACATTAAATGCCTCCAAATGGTATTTAATTAACTTCCCGAGCCGCTGGAAGCATGAAAATCACTTTAAACATGCTAATTTTAGCTCTAACACTGATGATCCACCTACAAATGTGAACTGACGTTCAAAAATAAAACATTTGAAAACGGACGATTTTCCACATTTCTGAAGCATGACGTAATGGGGGGGTGTTATCTCTTTTGTGGAAAATCAGCCGTTTTTGCTCGAACATTAAATGCCTCCAAATGGTATTTATTTCACTTCCCGAGCCCCTGGAAGCATGAAAATCACTTTAAACATGCTAATTTTAGCTCTAACACTGATGATCCACCTACAAATGTGAACTGACGTTCAAAAATAAAACATTTGAAAACGGACCATTTTCCACATTTCTGAAGCATGACGTAATGGGGGGGTGTTATCTCTTTTGTCGAAAATCAGCCGTTTTTGCTCAAACATTAAATGCCTCCAAATGATATTTAATTAACTTCCCGAGCCCCTGGAAGCATGAAAATCACTTTAAACATGCTAATTTTAGCTCTAACACTGATGATCCACCTACAAATGTGAACTGACGTTCAAAAATAAAACATTTGAAAACTGACCATTTTCCACATTTCTGAAGCATGACGTAATGGGGGGGTGTTATCTCTTTTGTGGAAAATCAGCCGTTTTTGCTCGAACATTAAATGCCTCCAAATGGTATTTATTTCACTTCCCGAGCCCCTGGAAGCATGAAAATCACTTTAAACATGCTAATTTTAGCTCTAACACTGATGATCCACCTACAAATGTGAACTGACGTTCAAAAATAAAACATTTGAAAACGGACCATTTTCCACATTTCTGAAGCATGACGTAATGGGGGGGTGTTATCTCTTTTGTCGAAAATCAGCCGTTTTTGCTCGAACATTAAATGCCTCCAAATGGTATTTAATTAACTTCCCGAGCCCCTGGAAGCATGAAAGCCACTTTAAACATGCTAATTTTAGCTCTAACACTGATGATCCACCTACAAATGTGAACTGACGTTCAAAAATAAAACATTTGAAAACGGACCATTTTCCACATTTCTGAAGCATGACGTAATGGGAGGGTGTTATCTCTTTTGTCGAAAATCAGCCGTTTTTGCTCGAACATTAAATGCCTCCAAATGGTATTTAATTAACTTCCCGAGCCCCTGGAAGCATGAAAATCACTTTAAACATGCTAATTTTAGCTCTAACACTGATGATCCACCTACAAATGTGAACTGACGTTCAAAAATAAAACATTTGAAAACGGACCATTTTCCACATTTCTGAAGCATGGCGTAATGGGGGGGTGTTATCTCTTTTGTCGAAAATCAGCCGTTTTTGCTCTAACATTAAATGCCTCCAAATGGTATTTAATTAACTTCCCGGGGTGAAGAAACCCTTTTTGAGAACTCAGAGTGAGTAAATTGGCCATTTTCATGCACTTTTAACCATTCCATAAATCTTGTGTTTTGGGCCCCTGGAAGCATGAAAATCACTTTAAACATGCTAATTTTAGCTCTAACACTGATGATCCACCTACAAATGTGAACTGACGTTCAAAAATAAAACATTTGAAAACGGACCATTTTCCACATTTCTGAAGCATGACGTAATGGGGGGGTGTTATCTCTTTTGTCGAAAATCAGCCGTTTTTGCTCGATCATTAAATGCCTCCAAATGGTATTTAATTAACTTCCCGAGCCCCTGGAAGCATGAAAAACACTTTAAACATGCTAAGTATAGCTCTAACACTGATGATCCACCTACAAATGTGAACTGACGTTCAAAAATAAAACATTTGAAAACGGACCATTTTCCACATTTCTGAAGCATGACGTAATGGGGGGGTGTTATCTCTTTTGTCGAAAATCAGCCGTTTTTGCTCGAACATTAAATGCCTCCAAATGGTATTTAATTAACTTCCCGGGGTGAAGAAACCCTTTTTGAGAACTCAGAGTGAGTAAATTGGCCATTTTCATGCACTTTTAACCATTCCATAAATCTTGTGTTTTGGGCCCCTGGAAGCATGAAAATCACTTTAAACATGCTAATTTTAGCTCTAACACTGATGATCCACCTACAAATGTGAACTGACGTTCAAAAATAAAACATTTGAAAACGGACCATTTTCCACATTTCTGAAGCATGACGTAATGGGGGGGTGTTATCTCTTTTGTCGAAAATCAGCCGTTTTTGCTCGAACATTAAATGCCTCCAAATGGTATTTAATTAACTTCCCGAGCCCCTGGAAGCATGAAAATCACTTTAAACATGCTAATTTTAGCTCTAACACTGATGATCCACCTACAAATGTGAACTGACGTTCAAAAATAAAACATTTGAAAACGGACCATTTTCCACATTTCTGAAGCATGACGTAATGGGGGGGTGTTATCTCTTTTGTCGAAAATCAGCCGTTTTTGCTCGAACATTAAATGCCTCCAAATGGTATTTAATTAACTTCCCGAGCCCCTGGAAGCATGAAAATCACTTTAAACATGCTAATTTTAGCTCTAACACTGATGATCCACCTACAAATGTGAACTGACGTTCAAAAATAAAACATTTGAAAATGGACCATTTTCCACATTTCTGAAGCATGACGTAATGGGGGGGTGTTATCTCTTTTGTCGAAAATCAGCAGTTTTTGCTCGAACATTAAATGCCTCCAAATGGTATTTAATTAACTTCCCGGGGTGAAGAAACCCTTTTTGAGAACTCAGAGTGAGTAAATTGGCCATTTTCATGCACTTTTAACCATTCCATAAATCTTGTGTTTTGGGCCCCTGGAAGCATGAAAATCACTTTAAACATGCTAATTTTATCTCTAACACTGATGATCCACCTACAAATGTGAACTGACGTTCAAAAATAAAACATTTGAAAACGGACCATTTTCCACATTTCTGAAGCATGACGTAATGGGGGGGTGTTATCTCTTTTGTCGAAAATCAGCCGTTTTTGCTCGAACATTAAATGCCTCCAAATGGTATTTAATTAACTTCCCGAGCCCCTGGAAGCATGAAAATCACTTTAAACATGCTAATTTTAGCTCTAACACTGATGATCCACCTACAAATGTGAACTGACGTTCAAAAATAAAACATTTGAAAACGGACCATTTTCCACATTTCTGAAGCATGACGTAATGGGGGGGGGTGTTATCTCTTTTGTCGAAAATCAGCCGTTTTTGCTCGAACATTAAATGCCTCCAAATGGTATTTATTTCACTTCCCGAGCCCCTGGAAGCATGAAAATCACTTTAAACATGCTAATTTTAGCTCTAACACTGATGATCCACCTACAAATGTGAACTGACGTTCAAAAATAAAACATTTGAAAACGGACCATTTTCCACATTTCTAAAGCATGACGTAATGGGGGGGTGTTAGCTCTTTCGTCGAAAATCAGCCGTTTTTGCTCGAACATTAAAATCCTCCAAATGGTATTTAATTAACTTCCCGGGGTGAAGAAACCCTTTTTGAGAACTCAGAGTGAGTAAATTGGCCATTTTCATGCACTTTTAACCATTCCATAAATCTTGTGTTTTGGGCCCCTGGAAGCATGAAAATCACTTTAAACATGCTAATTTTAGCTCTAACACTGATGATCCACCTACAAATGTGAACTGACGTTCAAAAATAAAACATTTGAAAACGGACCATTTTCCACATTTCTGAAGCATGACGTAATGGGGGGGTGTTATCTCTTTTGTCGAAAATCAGCCGTTTTTGCTCGAACATTAAATGCCTCCAAATGGTATTTAATTAACTTCCCGGGGTGAAGAAACCCTTTTTGAGAACTCAGAGTGAGTAAATTGGCCATTTTCATGCACTTTTAACCATTCCATAAATCTTGTGTTTTGGGCCCCTGGAAGCATGAAAATCACTTTAAACATGCTAATTTTAGCTCTAACACTGATGATCCACCTACAAATGTGAACTGACGTTCAAAAATAAAACATTTGAAAACGGACCATTTTTCACATTTCTGAAGCATGACGTAATGGGGGGGTTGTTATCTCTTTTGTCGAAAATCAGCCGTTTTTGCTCGAACATTAAATGCCTCCAAATGGTATTTATTTCACTTCCCGAGCCCCTGGAAGCATGAAAATCACTTTAAACATGCTAATTTTAGCTCTAACACTGATGATCCACCTACAAATGTGAACTGACGTTCAAAAATAAAACATTTGAAAACGGACCATTTTCCACATTTCTAAAGCATGACGTAATGGGGGGGTGTTAGCTCTTTCGTCGAAAATCAGCCGTTTTTGCTCGAACATTAAAATCCTCCAAATGGTATTTAATTAACTTCCCGGGGTGAAGAAACCCTTTTTGAGAACTCAGAGTGAGTAAATTGGCCATTTTCATGCACTTTTAACCATTCCATAAATCTTGTGTTTTGGGCCCCTGGAAGCATGAAAATCACTTTAAACATGCTAATTTTTAGCTCTAACACTGATGATCCACCTACAAATGTGAACTGACGTTCAAAAATAAAACATTTGAAAACGGACCATTTTCCACATTTCTGAAGCATGACGTAATGGGGGGGTGTTATCTCTTTTGTCGAAAATCAGCCGTTTTTGCTCGAACATTAAATGCCTCCAAATGGTATTTAATTAACTTCCCGAGCCCCTGGAAGCATGAAAATCACTTTAAACATGCTAATTTTAGCTCTAACACTGATGATCCACCTACAAATGTGAACTGACGTTCAAAAATAAAACATTTGAAAACGGACCATTTTCCACATTTCTGAAGCATGACGGTAATGGGGGGGTGTTATCTCTTTTGTCGAAAATCAGCCGTTTTTGCTCGAACATTAAATGCCTCCAAATGGTATTTATTTCACTTCCCGAGCCCCTGGAAGCATGAAAATCACTTTAAACATGCTAATTTTAGCTCTAACACTGATGATCCACCTACAAATGTGAACTGACGTTCAAAAATAAAACATTTGAAAACGGACCATTTTCCACATTTCTAAAGCATGACGTAATGGGGGGTGTTAGCTCTTTCGTCGAAAATCAGCCGTTTTTGCTCGAACATTAAAATCCTCCAAATGGTATTTAATTAACTTCCCGGGTGAAGAAACCCTTTTTGAGAACTCAGAGTGAGTAAATTGGCCATTTTCATGCACTTTTAACCATTCCATAAATCTTGTGTTTTGGGCCCCTGGAAGCATGAAAATCACTTTAAACATGCTAATTTTAGCTCTAACACTGATGATCCACCTACAAATGTGAACTGACGTTCAAAAATAAAACATTTGAAAACGGACCATTTTCCACATTTCTGAAGCATGACGTAATGGGGGGGTGTTATCTCTTTTGTCGAAAATCAGCCGTTTTTGCTCGAACATTAAATGCCTCCAAATGGTATTTAATTAACTTCCCGGGGTGAAGAAACCCTTTTTGAGAACTCAGAGTGAGTAAATTGGCCATTTTCATGCACTTTTAACCATTCCATAAATCTTGTGTTTTGGGCCCCTGGAAGCATGAAAATCACTTTAAACATGCTAATTTTAGCTCTAACACTGATGATCCACCTACAAATGTGAACTGACGTTCAAAAATAAAACATTTAAAAACGGACCATTTTCCACATTTCTGAAGCATGACGTAATGGGGGGGTGTTATCTCTTTTGTCGAAAATCAGCCGTTTTTGCTCTAACATTAAATGCCTCCAAATGGTATTTAATTAACTTCCCGGGGTGAAGAAACCCTTTTTGAGAACTCAGAGTGAGTAAATTGGCCATTTTCATGCACTTTTAACCATTCCATAAATCTTGTGTTTTGGGCCCCTGGAAGCATGAAAATCACTTTAAACATGCTAATTTTAGCTCTAACACTGATGATCCACCTACAAATGTGAACTGACGTTCAAAAATAAAACATTTGAAAACGGACCATTTTCCACATTTCTGAAGCATGACGTAATGGGGGGGTGTTATCTCTTTTGTCGAAAATCAGCAGTTTTTGCTCGAACATTAAATGCCTCCAAATGGTATTTAATTAACTTCCCGAGCCCCTGGAAGCATGAAAATCACTTTAAACCATGCTAATTTTAGCTCTAACACTGATGATCCACCTACAAATGTGAACTGACGTTCAAAAATAAAACATTGAAAACGGACCATTTTCCACATTTCTGAAGCATGACGTAATGGGGGGGGTGTTATCTCTTTTGTCGAAAATCAGCCGTTTTTGCTCGAACATTAAATGCCTCCAAATGGTATTTAATTAACTTCCCGGGGTGAAGAAACCCTTTTTGAGAACTCCGAGTGAGTAAATTGGCCATTTTCATGCACTTTTAACCATTCCATAAATCTTGTGTTTTGGGCCCCTGGAAGCATGAAAATCACTTTAAACATGCTAATTTTAGCTCTAACACTGATGATCCACCTACAAATGTGAACTGACGTTCAAAAATAAAACATTTGAAAACGGACCATTTTCCACATTTCTGAAGCATGACGTAATGGGGGGGTGTTATCTCTTTTGTCGAAAATCAGCCGTTTTTGCTCGAACATTAAATGCCTCCAAATGGTATTTAATTAACTTCCCGGGGTGAAGAAACCCTTTTTGAGAACTCAGAGTGAGTAAATTGGCCATTTTCATGCACTTTTAACCATTCCATAAATCTTGTGTTTTGGGCCCCTGGAAGCATGAAAATCACTTTAAACATGCTAATTTTAGCTCTAACACTGATGATCCACCTACAAATGTGAACTGACGTTCAAAAATAAAACATTTGAAAACAGACCATTTTCCACATTTCTGAAGCATGACGTAATGGGGGGGTGTTATCTCTTTTGTCGAAAATCAGCCGTTTTTGCTCGAACATTAAATGCCTCCAAATGGTATTTAATTAACTTCCCGAGCCCCTGGAAGCATGAAAATCACTTTAAACATGCTAATTTTAGCTCTAACACTGATGATCCACCTACAAATGTGAACTGACGTTCAAAAATAAAACATTTGAAAACGGACCATTTTCCACATTTCTGAAGCATGACGTAATGGAGGGGTGTTATCTCTTTTGTCGAAAATCAGCCGTTTTTGCTCGAACATTAAATGCCTCCAAATGGTATTTAATTAACTTCCCGGGGTGAAGAAACCCTTTTTGAGAACTCAGAGTGAGTAAATTGGCCATTTTCATGCACTTTTAACCATTCCATAAATCTTGTGTTTTGGGCCCCTGGAAGCATGAAAATCACTTTAAACATGCTAATTTTAGCTCTAACACTGATGATCCACCTACAAATGTGAACTGACGTTCAAAAATAAAACATTTGAAAACGGACCATTTTCCACATTTCTGAAGCATGACGTAATGGGGGTGTGTTATCTCTTTTGTCGAAAATCAGCCGTTTTTGCTCGAACATTAAATGCCTCCAAATGGTATTTAATTAACTTCCCGAGCCCCTGGAAGCATGAAAATCACTTTAAACATGCTAATTTTAGCTCTAACACTGATGATCCACCTACAAATGTGAACTGACGTTCAAAAATAAAACATTTGAAAACGGACCATTTTCCACATTTCTGAAGCATGACGTAATGGGGGGGTGTTATCTCTTTTGTGGAAAATCAGCCTTTTTTGCTCGAACATTAAATGCCTCCAAATGGTATTTAATTAACTTCCCGGGGTGAAGAAACCCTTTTTGAGAACTCAGAGTGAGTAAATTGGCCATTTTCATGCACTTTTAACCATTCCATAAATCTTGTGTTTTGGGCCCTGGAAGCATGAAAATCACTTTAAACATGCTAATTTTAGCTCTAACACTGATGATCCACCTACAAATGTGAACTGACGTTCAAAAATAAAACATTTGAAAACGGACCATTTTCCACATTTCTGAAGCATGACGTAATGGGGGGGTGTTATCTCTTTTGTCGAAAATCAGCCGTTTTTGCTCGAACATTAAATGCCTCCAAATGGTATTTAATTAACTTCCCGAGCCCCTGGACGCATGAAAATCACTTTAAACATGCTAATTTTAGCTCTAACACTGATGATCCACCTACAAATGTGAACTGACGTTCAAAAATAAAACATTTGAAAACGGACCATTTTCCACATTTCTGAAGCATGACGTAATGGGGGGTGTTATCTCTTTTGTCGAAAATCAGCCGTTTTTGCTCGAACATTAAATGCCTCCAAATGGTATTTAATTAACTTCCCGAGCCCCTGGAAGCATGAAAATCACTTTAAACATGCTAATTTTAGCTCTAACACTGATGATCCACCTACAAATGTGAACTGACGTTCAAAAATAAAACATTTGAAAATGGACCATTTTCCACATTTCTGAAGCATGACGTAATGGGGGGGTGTTATCTCTTTTGTCGAAAATCAGCCGTTTTTGCTCGAACATTAAATGCCTCCAAATGGTATTTAATTAACTTCCCGGGGTGAAGAAACCCTTTTTGAGAACTCAGAGTGAGTAAATTGGCCATTTTCATGCACTTTTAACCATTCCATAAATCTTGTGTTTTGGGCCCCTGGAAGCATGAAAATCACTTTAAACATGCTAATTTTAGCTCTAACACTGATGATCCACCTACAAATGTGAACTGACGTTCAAAAATAAAACATTTGAAAACGGACCATTTTCCACATTTCTGAAGCATGACGTAATGGGGGGGTGTTATCTCTTTTGTCGAAAATCAGCCGTTTTTGCTCGAACATTAAATGCCTCCAAATGGTATTTAATTAACTTCCCGAGCCCCTGGAAGCATGAAAATCACTTTAAACATGCTAATTTTAGCTCTAACACTGATGATCCACCTACAAATGTGAACTGACGTTCAAAAATAAAACATTTGAAAACGGACCATTTTCCACATTTCTGAAGCATGACGTAATGGGGGGGGGTGTTATCTCTTTTGTCGAAAATCAGCCGTTTTTGCTCGAACATTAAATGCCTCCAAATGGTATTTATTTCACTTCCCGAGCCCCTGGAAGCATGAAAATCACTTTAAACATGCTAATTTTAGCTCTAACACTGATGATCCACCTACAAATGTGAACTGACGTTCAAAAATAAAACATTTGAAAACGGACCATTTTCCACATTTCTAAAGCATGACGTAATGGGGGGGTGTTAGCTCTTTCGTCGAAAATCAGCCGTTTTTGCTCGAACATTAAAATCCTCCAAATGGTATTTAATTAACTTCCCGGGGTGAAGAAACCCTTTTTGAGAACTCAGAGTGAGTAAATTGGCCATTTTCATGCACTTTTAACCATTCCATAAATCTTGTGTTTTGGGCCCCTGGAAGCATGAAAATCACTTTAAACATGCTAATTTTAGCTCTAACACTGATGATCCACCTACAAATGTGAACTGACGTTCAAAAATAAAACATTTGAAAACGGACCATTTTCCACATTTCTGAAGCATGACGTAATGGGGGGTGTTATCTCTTTTGTCGAAAATCAGCCGTTTTTGCTCGAACATTAAATGCCTCCAAATGGTATTTAATTAACTTCCCGGGGTGAAGAAACCCTTTTTGAGAACTCAGAGTGAGTAAATTGGCCATTTTCATGCACTTTTAACCATTCCATAAATCTTGTGTTTTGGGCCCCTGGAAGCATGAAAATCACTTTAAACATGCTAATTTTAGCTCTAACACTGATGATCCACCTACAAATGTGAACTGACGTTCAAAAATAAAACATTTGAAAACGGACCATTTTTCACATTTCTGAAGCATGACGTAATGGGGGGGGTGTTATCTCTTTTGTCGAAAATCAGCCGTTTTTGCTCGAACATTAAATGCCTCCAAATGGTATTTATTTCACTTCCCGAGCCCCTGGAAGCATGAAAATCACTTTAAACATGCTAATTTTAGCTCTAACACTGATGATCCACCTACAAATGTGAACTGACGTTCAAAAATAAAACATTTGAAAACGGACCATTTTCCACATTTCTAAAGCATGACGTAATGGGGGGGTGTTAGCTCTTTCGTCGAAAATCAGCCGTTTTTGCTCGAACATTAAAATCCTCCAAATGGTATTTAATTAACTTCCCGGGGTGAAGAAACCCTTTTTGAGAACTCAGAGTGAGTAAATTGGCCATTTTCATGCACTTTTAACCATTCCATAAATCTTGTGTTTTGGGCCCCTGGAAGCATGAAAATCACTTTAAACATGCTAATTTTAGCTCTAACACTGATGATCCACCTACAAATGTGAACTGACGTTCAAAAATAAAACATTTGAAAACGGACCATTTTCCACATTTCTGAAGCATGACGTAATGGGGGGGTGTTATCTCTTTTGTCGAAAATCAGCCGTTTTTGCTCGAACATTAAATGCCTCCAAATGGTATTTAATTAACTTCCCGAGCCCCTGGAAGCATGAAAATCACTTTAAACATGCTAATTTTAGCTCTAACACTGATGATCCACCTACAAATGTGAACTGACGTTCAAAAATAAAACATTTGAAAACGGACCATTTTCCACATTTCTGAAGCATGACGTAATGGGGGGGTGTTATCTCTTTTGTCGAAAATCAGCCGTTTTTGCTCGAACATTAAATGCCTCCAAATGGTATTTATTTCACTTCCCGAGCCCCTGGAAGCATGAAAAATCACTTTTAAACATGCTAATTTTAGCTCTAACACTGATGATCCACCTACAAATGTGAACTGACGTTCAAAAATAAAACATTTGAAAACGGACCATTTTCCACATTTCTAAAGCATGACGTAATGGGGGGGTGTTAGCTCTTTCGTCGAAAATCAGCCGTTTTTGCTCGAACATTAAAATCCTCCAAATGGTATTTAATTAACTTCCCGGGGTGAAGAAACCCTTTTTGAGAACTCAGAGTGAGTAAATTGGCCATTTTCATGCACTTTTAACCATTCCATAAATCTTGTGTTTTGGGCCCCTGGAAGCATGAAAATCACTTTAAACATGCTAATTTTAGCTCTAACACTGATGATCCACCTACAAATGTGAACTGACGTTCAAAAATAAAACATTTGAAAACGGACCATTTTCCACATTTCTGAAGCATGACGTAATGGGGGGGTGTTATCTCTTTTGTCGAAAATCAGCCGTTTTTGCTCGAACATTAAATGCCTCCAAATGGTATTTAATTAACTTCCCGGGGTGAAGAAACCCTTTTTGAGAACTCAGAGTGAGTAAATTGGCCATTTTCATGCACTTTTAACCATTCCATAAATCTTGTGTTTTGGGCCCCTGGAAGCATGAAAATCACTTTAAACATGCTAATTTTAGCTCTAACACTGATGATCCACCTACAAATGTGAACTGACGTTCAAAATAAAACATTTAAAAACGGACCATTTTCCACATTTCTGAAGCATGACGTAATGGGGGGGTGTTATCTCTTTTGTCGAAAATCAGCCGTTTTTGCTCTAACATTAAATGCCTCCAAATGGTATTTAATTAACTTCCCGGGGTGAAGAAACCCTTTTTGAGAACTCAGAGTGAGTAAATTGGCCATTTTCATGCACTTTTAACCATTCCATAAATCTTGTGTTTTGGGCCCCTGGAAGCATGAAAATCACTTTAAACATGCTAATTTTAGCTCTAACACTGATGATCCACCTACAAATGTGAACTGACGTTCAAAAATAAAACATTTGAAAACGGACCATTTTCCACATTTCTGAAGCATGACGTAATGGGGGGGTGTTATCTCTTTTGTCGAAAATCAGCAGTTTTTGCTCGAACATTAAATGCCTCCAAATGGTATTTAATTAACTTCCCGAGCCCCTGGAAGCATGAAAATCACTTTAAACATGCTAATTTTAGCTCTAACACTGATGATCCACCTACAAATGTGAACTGACGTTCAAAAATAAAACATTTGAAAACGGACCATTTTCCACATTTCTGAAGCATGACGTAATGGGGGGGTGTTATCTCTTTTGTCGAAAATCAGCCGTTTTTGCTCGAACATTAAATGCCTCCAAATGGTATTTAATTAACTTCCCGGGGTGAAGAAACCCTTTTTGAGAACTCCGAGTGAGTAAATTGGCCATTTTCATGCACTTTTAACCATTCCATAAATCTTGTGTTTTGGGCCCCTGGAAGCATGAAAATCACTTTAAACATGCTAATTTTTAGCTCTAACACTGATGATCCACCTACAAATGTGAACTGACGTTCAAAAATAAATTTTCCACATTTCTGAAGCATGACGTAATGGGGGGGTGTTATCTCTTTTGTCGAAAATCAGCCGTTTTTGCTCGAACATTAAATGCCTCCAAATGGTATTTAATTAACTTCCCGGGGTGAAGAAACCCTTTTTGAGAACTCAGAGTGAGTAAATTGGCCATTTTCATGCACTTTTAACCATTCCATAAATCTTGTGTTTTGGGCCCCTGGAAGCATGAAAATCACTTTAAACATGCTAATTTTAGCTCTAACACTGATGATCCACCTACAAATGTGAACTGACGTTCAAAAATAAAACATTTGAAAACAGACCATTTTCCACATTTCTGAAGCATGACGTAATGGGGGGGTGTTATCTCTTTTGTCGAAAATCAGCCGTTTTTGCTCGAACATTAAATGCCTCCAAATGGTATTTAATTAACTTCCCGAGCCCCTGGAAGCATGAAAATCACTTTAAACATGCTAATTTTAGCTCTAACACTGATGATCCACCTACAAATGTGAACTGACGTTCAAAAATAAAACATTTGAAAACGGACCATTTTCCACATTTCTGAAGCATGACGTAATGGAGGGGTGTTATCTCTTTTGTCGAAAATCAGCCGTTTTTGCTCGAACATTAAATGCCTCCAAATGGTATTTAATTAACTTCCCGGGGTGAAGAAACCCTTTTTGAGAACTCAGAGTGAGTAAATTGGCCATTTTCATGCACTTTTAACCATTCCATAAATCTTGTGTTTTGGGCCCCTGGAAGCATGAAAATCACTTTAAACATGCTAATTTTAGCTCTAACACTGATGATCCACCTACAAATGTGAACTGACGTTCAAAAATAAAACATTTGAAAACGGACCATTTTCCACATTTCTGAAGCATGACGTAATGGGGGTGTGTTATCTCTTTTGTCGAAAATCAGCCGTTTTTGCTCGAACATTAAATGCCTCCAAATGGTATTTAATTAACTTCCCGAGCCCCTGGAAGCATGAAAATCACTTTAAACATGCTAATTTTAGCTCTAACACTGATGATCCACCTACAAATGTGAACTGACGTTCAAAAATAAAACATTTGAAAACGGACCATTTTCCACATTTCTGAAGCATGACGTAATGGGGGGGTGTTATCTCTTTTGTGGAAAATCAGCCTTTTTTGCTCGAACATTAAATGCCTCCAAATGGTATTTAATTAACTTCCCGGGGTGAAGAAACCCTTTTTGAGAACTCAGAGTGAGTAAATTGGCCATTTTCATGCACTTTTAACCATTCCATAAATCTTGTGTTTTGGGCCCCTGGAAGCATGAAAATCACTTTAAACATGCTAATTTTAGCTCTAACACTGATGATCCACCTACAAATGTGAACTGACGTTCAAAAATAAAACATTTGAAAACGGACCATTTTCCACATTTCTGAAGCATGACGTAATGGGGGGGTGTTATCTCTTTTGTCGAAAATCAGCCGTTTTGCTCGAACATTAAATGCCTCCAAATGGTATTTAATTAACTTCCCGAGCCCCTGGAAGCATGAAAATCACTTTAAACATGCTAATTTTAGCTCTAACACTGATGATCCACCTACAAATGTGAACTGACGTTCAAAAATAAAACATTTGAAAATGGACCATTTTCCACATTTCTGAAGCATGACGTAATGGGGGGTGTTATCTCTTTTGTCGAAAATCAGCCGTTTTTGCTCGAACATTAAATGCCTCCAAATGGTATTTAATTAACTTCCCGAGCCCCTGGAAGCATGAAAATCACTTTAAACATGCTAATTTTAGCTCTAACACTGATGATCCACCTACAAATGTGAACTGATGTTCAAAAATAAAACATTTGAAAATGGACCATTTTCCACATTTCTGAAGCATGACGTAATGGGGGGGTGTTATCTCTTTTGTCGAAAATCAGCCGTTTTTGCTCGAACATTAAATGCCTCCAAATGGTATTTAATTAACTTCCCGGGGTGAAGAAACCCTTTTTGAGAACTCAGAGTGAGTAAATTGGCCATTTTCATGCACTTTTAACCATTCCATAAATCTTGTGTTTTGGGCCCTGGAAGCATGAAAATCACTTTAAACATGCTAATTTTAGCTCTAACACTGATGATCCACCTACAAATGTGAACTGACGTTCAAAAATAAAACATTTGAAAACGGACCATTTTCCACATTTCTGAAGCATGACGTAATGGGGGGGTGTTATCTCTTTTGTCGAAAATCAGCCGTTTTGCTCGAACATTAAATGCCTCCAAATGGTATTTAATTAACTTCCCGAGCCCTGGAAGCATGAAAATCACTTTAAACATGCTAATTTTAGCTCTAACACTGATGATCCACCTACAAATGTGAACTGACGTTCAAAAATAAAACATTTGAAAACGGACCATTTTCCACATTTCTGAAGCATGACGTACTGGGGGGGTGTTATCTCTTTTGTCGAAAATCAGCCGTTTTTGCTCGAACATTAAATGCCTCCAAATGGTATTTAATTAACTTCCCGGGGTGAAGAAACCCTTTTTGAGAACTCAGAGTGAGTAAATTGGCCATTTTCATGCACTTTTAACCATTCCATAAATCTTGTGTTTTGGGCCCCTGGAAGCATGAAAATCACTTTAAACATGCTAATTTTAGCTCTAACACTGATGATCCACCTACAAATGTGAACTGACGTTCAAAAATAAAACATTTGAAAACGGACCATTTTCCACATTTCTGAAGCATGACGTAATGGGGGGGTGTTATCTCTTTTGTCGAAAATCAGCCGTTTTTGCTCGAACATTAAATGCCTCCAAATGGTATTTAATTAACTTCCCGAGCCCCTGGAAGCATGAAAATCACTTTAAACATGCTAATTTTAGCTCTAACACTGATGATCCACCTACAAATGTGAACTGACGTTCAAAAATAAAACATTTGAAAACGGACCATTTTCCACATTTCTGAAGCATGACGTAATGGGGGGGTGTTATCTCTTTTGTCGAAAATCAGCCGTTTTTTGCTCGAACATTAAATGCCTCCAAATGGTATTTAATTAACTTCCCGGGGTGAAGAAACCCTTTTTGAGAACTCAGAGTGAGTAAATTGGCCATTTTCATGCACTTTTAACCATTCCATAAATCTTGTGTTTTGGCCCCTGGAAGCATGAAAATCACTTTAAACATGCTAATTTTAGCTCTAACACTGATGATCCACCTACAAATGTGAACTGACGTTAAAAAATAAAACATTTGAAAACGGACCATTTTCCACATTTCTGAAGCATGACGTAATGGGGGGGTGTTATCTCTTTTGTCGAAAATCTGCCGTTTTTGCTCGAACATTAAATGCCTCCAAATGGTATTTAATTAACTTCCCGGGGTGAAGAAACCCTTTTTGAGAACTCAGAGTGAGTAAATTGGCCATTTTCATGCACTTTTAACCATTCCATAAATCTTGTGTTTTGGGCCCCTGGAAGCATGAAAATCACTTTAAACATGCTAATTTTAGCTCTAACACTGATGATCCACCTACAAATGTGAACTGACGTTCAAAAATAAAACATTTGAAAACGGACCATTTTCCACATTTCTGAAGCATGACGTAATGGGGGGGTGTTATCTCTTTTGTCGAAAATCAGCCGTTTTTGCTCGAACATTAAATGCCTCCAAATGGTATTTAATTAACTTCCCGGGGTGAAGAAACCCTTTTTGAGAACTCAGAGTGAGTAAATTGGCCATTTTCATGCACTTTTAACCATTCCATAAATCTTGTGTTTTGGCCCCTGGAAGCATGAAAATCACTTTAAACATGCTAATTTTAGCTCTAACACTGATGATCCACCTACAAATGTGAACTGACGTTCAAAAATAAAACATTTGAAAACGGACCATTTTCCACATTTCTGAAGCATGACGTAATGGGGGGGTGTTATCTCTTTTGTCGAAAATCAGCCGTTTTTGCTCGAACATTAAATGCCTCCAAATGGTATTTAATTAACTTCCCGAGCCCCTGGAAGCATGAAAATCACTTTAAACATGCTAATTTTAGCTCTAACACTGATGATCCACCTACAAATGTGAACTGACGTTCAAAAATTAAACATTTGAAAACGGACCATTTTCCACATTTCTGAAGCATGACGTAATGGGAGGGTGTTATCTCTTTTGTCGAAAATCAGCCGTTTTTGCTCGAACATTAAATGCCTCCAAATGGTATTTAATTAACTTCCCGGGTGAAGAAACCCTTTTTGAGAACTCAGAGTGAGTAAATTGGCCATTTTCATGCACTTTTAACCATTCAATAAATCTTGTGTTTTGGGCCCCTGGAAGCATGAAAATCACTTTAAACATGCTAATTTTAGCTCTAACACTGATGATCCACCTACAAATGTGAACTGACGTTCAAAAATAAAACATTTAAAAACGGACCATTTTCCACATTTCTGAAGCATGACGTAATGGGGGGTGTTATCTCTTTTGTCGAAAATCAGCCGTTTTTGCTCTAACATTAAATGCCTCCAAATGGTATTTAATTAACTTCCCGGGGTGAAGAAACCCTTTTTGAGAACTCAGAGTGAGTAAATTGGCCATTTTCATGCACTTTTAACCATTCCATAAATCTTGTGTTTTGGGCCCCTGGAAGCATGAAAATCACTTTAAACATGCTAATTTTAGCTCTAACACTGATGATCCACCTACAAATGTGAACTGACGTTCAAAAATAAAACATTTGAAACGGACCATTTTCCACATTTCTGAAGCATGACGTAATGGGGGGGGTGTTATCTCTTTTGTCGAAAATCAGCAGTTTTTGCTCGAACATTAAATGCCTCCAAATGGTATTTAATTAACTTCCCGAGCCCCTGGAAGCATGAAAATCACTTTAAACATGCTAATTTTAGCTCTAACACTGATGATCCACCTACAAATGTGAACTGACGTTCAAAAATAAAACATTTGAAAACGGACCATTTTCCACATTTCTGAAGCATGACGTAATGGGGGGGTGTTATCTCTTTTGTCGAAAATCAGCCGTTTTTGCTCGAACATTAAATGCCTCCAAATGGTATTTAATTAACTTCCCGGGGTGAAGAAACCCTTTTTGAGAACTCCGAGTGAGTAAATTGGCCATTTTCATGCACTTTTAACCATTCCATAAATCTTGTGTTTTGGGCCCCTGGAAGCATGAAAATCACTTTAAACATGCTAATTTTAGCTCTAACACTGATGATCCACCTACAAATGTGAACTGACGTTCAAAATAAAACATTTGAAAACGGACCATTTTCCACATTTCTGAAGCATGACGTAATGGGGGGGTGTTATCTCTTTTGTCGAAAATCAGCCGTTTTTGCTCGAACATTAAATGCCTCCAAATGGTATTTAATTAACTTCCCGGGTGAAGAAACCCTTTTTGAGAACTCAGAGTGAGTAAATTGGCCATTTTCATGCACTTTTAACCATTCCATAATTGCT